>NW_027463674.1:0-34890 GCF_050947455.1 Rhinoderma darwinii | reverse complement strand
AATTTTGGCTCTTAGCGGTCAAAAGATAAATAACCCAGAAGCGGCGTAGTTTGCGCCATTTGTATTTACCTTCTTGCTGGGTCTTCCCATAATTCCATGCTCTGTAGCACGATTGTAAGTAGAAGGGACCTGCGGCCATGTTCTTCCTGAGCTCAGTCTGTACTTCTGGCATTCTTCTCAGGGAGCTCAGGATGAGCAGATACCTATAGGTCATAATTATAGGGGCATCTTCTCACACCGCTCAGAGGGGGGACATCTGTAAATGAGGTCTCCTCGTCCGCCCCCAGTCAATCGTACTCAACAACTTCTTGTATAATCCCACGCTGACTCCAACAATTAGTTGTGGATGAGAATCTGTCACATGACGACTAAAGACGGGAAATGACCTCTGCAGATCACTCACCTCTCTCTAAACCGATGTAGCAGAGCCAGGTGTATCAGATATTCAGAGCTGATCATGTGACACAGCTCATGGTGGTGTCTTAATACAAACCTCATAATACACACCTGAGCTGCTGCAGAACCTCATAATACACACCTGAGCTGCTGCAGAACCTCATAATACACACCTGAGCTGCTGCAGAACCTCATAATACACACCTGAGCTGCTGCAGAACCTCATAATACACACCTGAGCTGCTGCAGAACCTCATAATACACACCTGAGCTGCTGCAGAACCTCATAATACACACCTGAGCTGCTGCAGAACTTCATAATACACACCTCAGCTTCTGCAGAACCTCATAATACACACCTCAGCTGCTGCAGAACCTCATAATACACACCTCAGCTGCTGCAGAACCTTATCATTCACACCTCAGCTGATGCAGAACCTAATAAACACAGCTCAGCTGCTGCAGAACCTCATACACACCTCAGCTGCTGCAGAACCTCACAATACACACCTCAGCTGCTGCAGAACCTCATAATACACACCTCAGCTTCTGCAGAACCTCATAATACACACCTCAGCTGCTGCAGAACCTCATAATACACACCTCAGCTGCTGCAGAACCTTATCATTCACACCTCAGCTGATGCAGAACCTAATAAACACAGCTCAGCTGCTGCAGAACCTCATACACACCTCAGCTGCTGCAGAACCTCACAATACACACCTCAGCTGCTGCAGAACCTCATAATACACACCTCAGCTGATGCAGAACTTCATAATACACACCTCAGCTGCTGCAGAACCTCATAATACACACCTGAGCTGCTGCAGAACCTCATAATACACACCTGAGCTGCTGCAGAACCTCATAATACACACCTGAGCTGCTGCAGAACCTCATAATACACACCTGAGCTGCTGCAGAACCTCATAATACACACCTGAGCTGCTGCAGAACCTCATAATACACACCTGAGCTGCTGCAGAACCTCATAATACACACCTCAGCTGCTGCAGAACCTCATAAATACCTCAGCTGCTGCAGAACCTCATAATACACACCTCAGCTGCTGCAGAACCTCATAATACACACCTCAGCTGCTGCAGAACCTCATAATACACACCTGAGCTGCTGCAGAACCTCATAATACACACCTGAGCTGCTGCAGAACCTCATAATACACACCTGAGCTGCTGCAGAACCTCAAACACCTCAGCTTCTGCAGAACCTCATAATACACACCTCAGCTGCTGCAGAACCTTATAATTCACACCACAGCTGATGCAGCACATCATAAACACAGCTCAGCTGCTGCAGAACCTCATACACACCTCAGCTGCTGCAGAACCTCACAATACACACCTCAGCTGCTGCAGAACCTTATAATTCACACCACAGCTGATGCAGAACTTCATAATACACACCTCAGCTGCTGCAGAACCTCATAATACACACCTCAGCTGCTGCAGAACCTTATCATTCACACCTCAGCTGCTGCAGAACCTCATACACACCTCAGCTGCTGCAGAACCTTATAATTCACACCTCAGCTGATGCAGAACCTTATCATTCACACCTCAGCTGATGCAGAACCTCATAAACACACCTCAGCTGCTGCAGAACCTCATAATACACACCTCAGCTACTGCAGAACCTCATAATACAGACCTCAGCTGCTGCAGAACCGCATAATACAGACTTCAGCTGCTGCAGAACCTCATAATACACACCTGAGCTGCTGCAGAACCTCATAATACACACCTGAGCTGCTGCAGAACCTCATAATACACACCTCAGCTGCTGCAGAACCTCATAAACACCTCAGCTTCTGCAGAACCTCATAATACACACCTCAGCTGCTGCAGAACCTTATCATTCACACCTCAGCTGATGCAGCACCTTATCATTCACACCTCAGCTGATGCAGAACCTCATAAACACACCTCAGCTGCTGCAGAACCTCATAATACACACCTCAGCTACTGCAGAACCTCATAATACAGACCTCAGCTGCTGCAGAACCGCATAATACAGACTTCAGCTGCTGCAGAACCTCATAATACACACCTGAGCTGCTGCAGAACCTCATAATACACACCTGAGCTGCTGCAGAACCTCATAATACACACCTCAGCTGCTGCAGAACCTCATAAACACCTCAGCTTCTGCAGAACCTCATAATACACACCTCAGCTGCTGCAGAACCTTATCATTCACACCTCAGCTGATGCAGCACCTCATAAACACAGCTCAGCTGCTGCAGAACCTCATACACACCTCAGCTGCTGCAGAAACCTCACAATACACACCTCAGCTGCTGCAGAACCTTATAATTCACACCACAGCTGATGCAGAACTTCATAATACACACCTCAGCTGCTGCAGAACCTCATAATACACACCTCAGCTGCTGCAGAACCTTATCATTCACACCTCAGCTGATGCAGAACCTCATAAACACAGCTCAGCTGCTGCAGAACCTCATACACACCTCAGCTGCTGCAGAACCTTATAATTCACACCTCAGCTGATGCAGAACCTCATAAACACACCTCAGCTGCTGCAGAACCTCATAATACACACCTCAGCTACTGCAGAACCTCATAATACAGACCTCAGCTGCTGCAGAACCGCATAATACAGACTTCAGCTGCTGCAGAACCTCATAATACAGACCTCGGTTGCTGCAGAGCCTCATGGTACACTCCTCAACTGCAGCAGATCTTCATAATACACACCTCAGCTGCTGCAGAACCTCATAGTTCTGCACTAGCACCTCTATCCCCTGTGGTCACACCATGCTCTGGTGCAGACAGTACAGAGTATACAGATATTTAGGCCATGTTCACACGTCTTAACAAATTACGTCTGAAATGACGGAGCTGTTTTCAGACGAAAACAGCTCCTGATTTTCAGACGTTTTTACAAGTACTCGCGTTTTTCGCGGCGTCCATTACGGACGTAATTGGAGCTGTTTCTCAATGGAGTCCATGAAAAACTGCTCCAATTACGTTCCAAGAACTGACATGCACTTCTTTGAGGCGGCCGTCTTTTGACAACGACGCATAAAAAATTACACCTCGTCTGAACAGAACATCGTAAGACCCATTGAAATGAATGGGCAGATGTTTGCAGACGTGATGGAGCCGTCTTTTCAGGCGTAATTCGAGGTGTAAAACGCCTGAATTACGACCATAGATAGGCCGTGTGAACATACCCTTACATGTGAATGGACATTTCTATATGTTGTTTCCACCTGGTGAGCTCTGCTTCATCACTTCTTTTTTTACTCTCTGGTATTGGATTTCTAAAATTTAGTGCGGAGCATTTACTCTGAAATGTTTTGCCGGCCTCACTGTAACCCTACAACGGCCACAAAATCAATTCCTGAATATTTCCAGTTAAAAACTGTAACGCAACTCATCCCCGTAACTGCGCGAACACAGAAATAAACTATTTATAAAGTGTGCGCTGCTTATCCAAACCAGAAAAGTAGCTGAATATAGTCAGAAGCGTGAAGAGAAGCCGAGAAGGAAGATTGTATTTATAGAAAAGTATATACTGATCATAGCCGGGAATACACACTACATAAGGAGGCAACTTCACAGTCCTGTGATAGGGGGCAGTATTATAGTAGTTATATTCTTGTATATAGGGGGCAGTATTATAGTAGTTATATTCTTGTATATAGGGGGCAGTATTATAGTAGTTATATTCTTGTATATAGGGCCAGTATTATAGTAGTTATATTCTTGTATATAGGGCCAGTATTATAGTAGTTATATTCTTGTATATAGGGGCAGTATTATAGTAGTTATATTCTTGTATATAGGAGCAGTATTATAGTAGTTATATTCTTGTATATAGGGAGCAGTATTATAGTAGTTATATTCTTGTATATAGGAGGCAGTATTATAGTAGTTATATTCTTGTATATAGGAGCAGTATTATAGTAGTTATATTCTTGTATATAGGGGCAGTATTATAGTAGTTATATTCTTGTATATAGGAGGCAGTATTATAGTAGTTATATTCTTGTATATAGGAGCAGTATTATAGTAGTTATATTCTTGTATATAAGGAGCAGTATGATAGTAGTTATATTCTTGTATATAGGGGGCAGTATTATAGTAGTTATATTCTTGTATATAGGAGGCAGTATTATAGTAGTTATATTGTATATAGGGAGCAGTATTATAGTAGTTATATTCTTGTATATAGGGGGCAGTATTATAATAGTTATATTCTTGTATATAGGAGCAGTATTATAGTAGTTATATTCTTGTATATAGGGGCAGTATTATAGTAGTTATATTCTTGTATATAGGGAGCAGTATTATAGTAGTTATATTCCTGTATATAGGGGCAGTATTATAGTAGTTATATTCTTGTATATAGGGGGCAGTATTATAGTAGTTCTATTCTTGTATATAAGAGCAGTATTATAGTAGTTATATTGTATATAGGGAGCAGTATTATAGTAGTTATATTCTTGTATATAGGGGGCAGTATTATAATAGTTATATTCTTGTATATAGGAGCAGTATTATAGTAGTTATATTCTTGTATATAGGGGCAGTATTATAGTAGTTATATTCTTGTATATAGGGAGCAGTATTATAGTAGTTATATTCCTGTATATAGGAGCAGTATTATAGTAGTTATATTCTTGTATATAGGGGGCAGTATTATAGTAGTTATATTCTTGTATATAGGGGGCAGTATTATAGTAGTTATATTCTTGTATATAGGGGGCAGTATTATAGTAGTTATATTCTTGTAAATAGGAGCAGTATTATAGTATTTATATTCTTGTATATAGGGGCAGTATTATAGTAGTTATATTCTTGTATATAGGAGCAGTATTATAGTAGTTATATTCTCGTATATAGGAGCAGTATTATAGTAGTTATGTTCTTGTATATAGGGGGCAGTATTATAGTAGTTATATTCTTGTAAATAGGGGCAGTATTATAGTATTTATATTCTTGTATATAGGGGCAGTATTATAGTAGTTATATTCTTGTATATAGAAGGCAGTATTATAGTAGTTCTATTCTTGTATATAAGAGCAGTATTATAGTAGTTATATTCTTGTATATAGGGAGCAGTATTATAGTAGTTATATTCTTGTATATAGGGGGCAGTATTATAGTAGTTATATTCTCGTATATAGGAGCAGTATTATAGTAGTTATGTTCTTGTATATAGGGGGCAGTATTATAGTAGTTATATTCTTGTAAATAGGGGCAGTATTATAGTATTTATATTCTTGTATATAGGGGCAGTATTATAGTAGTTATATTCTTGTATATAGAAGGCAGTATTATAGTAGTTCTATTCTTGTATATAAGAGCAGTATTATAGTAGTTATATTCTTGTATATAGGGAGCAGTATTATAGTAGTTATATTCTTGTATATAGGGGGCAGTATTATAGTAGTTATATTCTTGTATATAGGGGGCAGTATTATAGTAGTTATATTCTTGTAAATAGGAGCAGTATTATAGTAGTTATATTCTTGTATATAGGGGGCAGTATTATAGTATTTATATTCTTGTATATAGGGGCAGTATTATAGTAGTTATATTCTTGTATATAGGGGGCAGTATTATAGTAGTTATAGTCTTGTAAATAGGAGCAGTATTATAGTATTTATATTCTTGTATATAGGGGCAGTATTATAGTAGTTATATTCTTGTATATAGGAGCAGTATTATAGTAGTTATATTCTTGTATATAAGAGCAGTATTATAGTAGTTATATTCTTGTATATAGAGGGCAGTATTATAGTAGTTATATTCTTGTATATAGGGGCAGTATTATAGTAGTTATATTCTTGTATATAGGGAGCAGTATTATAGTAGTTATATTCTTGTAAATAGGAGCAGCATTATAGTATTTATATTCTTGTATATAGGGGGCAGTATTATAGTAGTTATATTCTTGTATATAGGAGGCAGTATTATAGTAGTTATATTCTTGTATATAGGGGCAGTATTATAGTAGTTATATTCTTGTATATAGGGAGCAGTATTATAGTAGTTATATTCTTGTACATAGGGGCAGTATTATAGTAGTTATATTCTTGTATATAGGAGCAGTATTATAGCAGTTATATTCTTGTATATAGGGAGCAGTATTATAGCAGTTATATTCTTGTATATAGGGAGCAGTATTATAGTAGTTATATTCTTGTAAATAGGAGCAGCATTATAGTATTTATATTCTTGTATATAGGGGGCAGTATTATAGTAGTTATATTCTTGTATATAGGAGGCAGTATTATAGTAGTTATATTCTTGTATATAGGGGCAGTATTATAGTAGTTATATTCTTGTATATAGGGAGCAGTATTATAGTAGTTATATTCTTGTATATAGGGGCAGTATTATAGTAGTTATATTCTTGTATATAGGAGCAGTATTATAGCAGTTATATTCTTGTATATAGGGAGCAGTATTATAGCAGTTATATTCTTGTATATAGGGAGCAGTATTATAGTAGTTATATTCTTGTATATAGGGGGCAGTATTATAGTAGTTATATTCTTGTATATAGGGAGCAGTATTATAGCAGTTATATTCTTGTATATAGGGAGCAGTATTATAGTAGTTATATTCTTGTATATAGGGGGCAGTATTATAGTAGTTATATTCTTGTATATAGGAGCAGTATTATAGGAGTTATATTCTTGTATATAGGGGGCAGTATTATAGAAGTTATATTCTTATATATAGGGGCAGTATTATAGTAGTTATATTCTTGTATATAGGAGCAGTATTATAGGAGTTATATTCTTGTATATAGGGGGCAGTATTATAGAAGTTATATTCTTATATATAGGGGCAGTATTATAGTAGTTATATTCTTGTATATAGGGAGCAGTATTATAGAAGTTATATTCTTGTATATAGGGGCAGTATTATAGTAGTTGTATTCTTGTATATAGGGGGCAGTATTATAGTAGTTATATTCTTGTATATAGGAGCAGTATTATAGTAGTTATATTCTTGTATATAGGGGCAGTATTATAGTAGTTATATTCTTGTATATAGGGGGCAGTATTATAGTAGTTATATTCTTGTATATAGCAGCAGTATTATAGTAGTTATATTCTTGTATATAGGGGCAGTATTATAGTAGTTATATTCTTGTATGTAGGGGCAGTATTATAGTAGTTATATTCTTGTATATAGGGAGCAGTATTATAGTAGTTATATTCTTGTATGTAGGGGCAGTATTATAGTAGTTATATTCTTGTATATAGGAGCAGTATTATAGGAGTTATATTCTTGTATATAGGGGGCAGTATATAGTAGTTATATTCTTGTATATAGGGAGCAGTATTATAGAAGTTATATTCTTGTATATAGGGGCAGTATTATAGTAGTTGTATTCTTGTATATAGGGGGCAGTATTATAGTAGTTATATTCTTGTATATAGGAGCAGTATTATAGTAGTTATATTCTTGTATATAGGGGCAGTATTATAGTAGTTATATTCTTGTATATAGGGGGCAGTATTATAGTAGTTATATTCTTGTATATAGCAGCAGTATTATAGTAGTTATATTCTTGTATATAGGGGCAGTATTATAGTAGTTATATTCTTGTATGTAGGGGCAGTATTATAGTAGTTATATTCTTGTATATAGGGAGCAGTATTATAGTAGTTATATTCTTGTATATAGGAGGCAGTATTATAGTAGTTATATTCTTGTATATAGGGGGGAGTATTATAGTAGTTATATTCTTGTATATATGGGCAGTATTATAGTAGTTATATTCTTGTATATAGGAGTAGTATTATAGTAGTTATATTCTTGTATATAGGGGGCAGTATTATAGTAGTTATATTCTTGTATATAGGGGCAGTATTATAGTAGTTATATTCTTGTATATAGGGGCAGTATTATAGTATTTATATTCTTGTATATAGGGGGCAGTATTATAGTAGTTATATTCTTGTATATAGGAGGCAGTATTATAGTAGTTATATTCTTGTATATAGGGGCAGTATTATAGTAGTTATATTCTTGTACATAGGGGCAGTATTATAGTAGTTATATTCTTGTATATAGGGAGCAGTATTATAGTAGTTATATTCTTGTATATAGGGAGCAGTATTCTAGTAGTTATATTCTTGTATATAGGGGCAGTATTATAGTAGTTATATTCTTGTACATAGGGGCAGTATTATAGTAGTTATATTCTTGTATATAGGGGCAGTTTTATAGTAGTTATATTCTTATATATAGGAGCAGTATTATAGTAGTTATATTCTTGTATATAGGGGCAGTATTATAGTAGTTATATTCTTGTATATAGGAGCAGTATATAGTAGTTATATTCTTGTATATAGTGGGCAGTATTATAGTAGTTATATTCTTGTACATTGGAGCAGTATTATAGTAGTTATATTCTTGCATATAGGGGCTGTATTATAGTAGTTATATTATTGTATATAGGGAGCAGTATTATAGTAGTTATATTCTTGTATATAGGGGCAGTATTATAGTAGTTATATTCTTGTATATAGGAGCAGTATTATAGCAGTTATATTCTTGTATATAGGGAGCAGTATTATAGCAGTTATATTCTTGTATATAGGGAGCAGTATTATAGTAGTTATATTCTTGTATATAGGGGGCAGTATTATAGTAGTTATATTCTCGTATATAGGAGCAGTATTATAGTAGTTATGTTCTTGTATATAGGGGGCAGTATTATAGTAGTTATATTCTTGTAAATAGGGGCAGTATTATAGTATTTATATTCTTGTATATAGGGGCAGTATTATAGTAGTTATATTCTTGTATATAGAAGGCAGTATTATAGTAGTTCTATTCTTGTATATAAGAGCAGTATTATAGTAGTTATATTCTTGTATATAGGGAGCAGTATTATAGTAGTTATATTCTTGTATATAGGGGGCAGTATTATAGTAGTTATATTCTTGTATATAGGGGGCAGTATTATAGTAGTTATATTCTTGTAAATAGGAGCAGTATTATAGTATTTATATTCTTGTATATAGGGGCAGTATTATAGTAGTTATATTCTTGTATATAGGGGGCAGTATTATAGTAGTTATAGTCTTGTAAATAGGAGCAGTATTATAGTATTTATATTCTTGTATATAGGGGCAGTATTATAGTAGTTATATTCTTGTATATAGGAGCAGTATTATAGTAGTTATATTCTTGTATATAAGAGCAGTATTATAGTAGTTATATTCTTGTATATAGAGGGCAGTATTATAGTAGTTATATTCTTGTATATAGGGGCAGTATTATAGTAGTTATATTCTTGTATATAGGGAGCAGTATTATAGTAGTTATATTCTTGTATATAGGGGCAGTATTATAGTAGTTATATTCTTGTATATAGGAGCAGTATTATAGCAGTTATATTCTTGTATATAGGGAGCAGTATTATAGCAGTTATATTGTTGTATATAGGGGGCAGTATTATAGTAGTTATATTCTTGTATATAGGAGGCAGTATTATAGTAGTTATATTCTTGTATATAGGGGCAGTATTATAGTAGTTATATTCTTGTATATAGGAGCAGTATATAGTAGTTATATTCTTGTATATAGTGGGCAGTATTATAGTAGTTATATTCTTGTACATTGGAGCAGTATTATAGTAGTTATATTCTTGCATATAGGGGCTGTATTATAGTAGTTATATTATTGTATATAGGGAGCAGTATTATAGTAGTTATATTCTTGTATATAGGGGCAGTATTATAGTAGTTATATTCTTGTATATAGGAGCAGTATTATAGCAGTTATATTCTTGTATATAGGGAGCAGTATTATAGCAGTTATATTCTTGTATATAGGGAGCAGTATTATAGTAGTTATATTCTTGTATATAGGGGGCAGTATTATAGTAGTTATATTCTCGTATATAGGAGCAGTATTATAGTAGTTATGTTCTTGTATATAGGGGGCAGTATTATAGTAGTTATATTCTTGTAAATAGGGGCAGTATTATAGTATTTATATTCTTGTATATAGGGGCAGTATTATAGTAGTTATATTCTTGTATATAGAAGGCAGTATTATAGTAGTTCTATTCTTGTATATAAGAGCAGTATTATAGTAGTTATATTCTTGTATATAGGGAGCAGTATTATAGTAGTTATATTCTTGTATATAGGGGGCAGTATTATAGTAGTTATATTCTTGTATATAGGGGGCAGTATTATAGTAGTTATATTCTTGTAAATAGGAGCAGTATTATAGTATTTATATTCTTGTATATAGGGGCAGTATTATAGTAGTTATATTCTTGTATATAGGGGGCAGTATTATAGTAGTTATAGTCTTGTAAATAGGAGCAGTATTATAGTATTTATATTCTTGTATATAGGGGCAGTATTATAGTAGTTATATTCTTGTATATAGGAGCAGTATTATAGTAGTTATATTCTTGTATATAAGAGCAGTATTATAGTAGTTATATTCTTGTATATAGAGGGCAGTATTATAGTAGTTATATTCTTGTATATAGGGGCAGTATTATAGTAGTTATATTCTTGTATATAGGGAGCAGTATTATAGTAGTTATATTCTTGTATATAGGGGCAGTATTATAGTAGTTATATTCTTGTATATAGGAGCAGTATTATAGCAGTTATATTCTTGTATATAGGGAGCAGTATTATAGCAGTTATATTGTTGTATATAGGGGGCAGTATTATAGTAGTTATATTCTTGTATATAGGAGGCAGTATTATAGTAGTTATATTCTTGTATATAGGGGCAGTATTATAGTAGTTATATTCTTGTATATAGGGAGCAGTATTATAGTAGTTATATTCTTGTATATAGGGGCAGTATTATAGTAGTTATATTCTTGTATATAGGAGCAGTATTATAGCAGTTATATTCTTGTATATAGGGAGCAGTATTATAGCAGTTATATTCTTGTATATAGGGAGCAGTATTATAGTAGTTATATTCTTGTATATAGGGGGCAGTATTATAGTAGTTATATTCTTGTATATAGGGAGCAGTATTATAGCAGTTATATTCTTGTATATAGGGAGCAGTATTATAGTAGTTATATTCTTGTATATAGGGGGCAGTATTATAGTAGTTATATTCTTGTATATAGGAGCAGTATTATAGGAGTTATATTCTTGTATATAGGGGGCAGTATTATAGAAGTTATATTCTTATATATAGGGGCAGTATTATAATAGTTATATTCTTGTATATAGGAGCAGTATTATAGGAGTTATATTCTTGTATATAGGGGGCAGTATTATAGAAGTTATATTCTTATATATAGGGGCAGTATTATAGTAATTATATTCTTGTATATAGGGAGCAGTATTATAGAAGTTATATTCTTGTATATAGGGGCAGTATTATAGTAGTTGTATTCTTGTATATAGGGGGCAGTATTATAGTAGTTATATTCTTGTATATAGGAGCAGTATTATAGTAGTTATATTCTTGTATATAGGGGCAGTATTATAGTAGTTATATTCTTGTATATAGGGGGCAGTATTATAGTAGTTATATTCTTGTATATAGCAGCAGTATTATAGTAGTTATATTCTTGTATATAGGGGCAGTATTATAGTAGTTATATTCTTGTATGTAGGGGCAGTATTATAGTAGTTATATTCTTGTATATAGGGAGCAGTATTATAGTAGTTATATTCTTGTATGTAGGGGCAGTATTATAGTAGTTATATTCTTGTATATAGGAGCAGTATTATAGGAGTTATATTCTTGTATATAGGGGGCAGTATATAGTAGTTATTCTTGTATATAGGGAGCAGTATTATAGAAGTTATATTCTTGTATATAGGGGCAGTATTATAGTAGTTGTATTCTTGTATATAGGGGGCAGTATTATAGTAGTTATATTCTTGTATATAGGAGCAGTATTATAGTAGTTATATTCTTGTATATAGGGGCAGTATTATAGTAGTTATATTCTTGTATATAGGGGGCAGTATTATAGTAGTTATATTCTTGTATATAGCAGCAGTATTATAGTAGTTATATTCTTGTATATAGGGGCAGTAT
Source organism: Rhinoderma darwinii (assembly GCF_050947455.1). Taxonomy (NCBI): domain Eukaryota; kingdom Metazoa; phylum Chordata; class Amphibia; order Anura; family Rhinodermatidae; genus Rhinoderma; species Rhinoderma darwinii. The sequence goes on along the minus strand of NW_027463674.1, from coordinate 22,435 downwards.
TATAGTAGTTATATTCTTGTATGTAGGGGCAGTATTATAGTAGTTATATTCTTGTATATAGGGAGCAGTATTATAGTAGTTATATTCTTGTATATAGGAGGCAGTATTATAGTAGTTATATTCTTGTATATAGGGGGGAGTATTATAGTAGTTATATTCTTGTATATATGGGCAGTATTATAGTAGTTATATTCTTGTATATAGGAGTAGTATTATAGTAGTTATATTCTTGTATATAGGGGGCAGTATTATAGTAGTTATATTCTTGTATATAGGGGCAGTATTATAGTAGTTATATTCTTGTATATAGGGGCAGTATTATAGTATTTATATTCTTGTATATAGGGGGCAGTATTATAGTAGTTATATTCTTGTATATAGGAGGCAGTATTATAGTAGTTATATTCTTGTATATAGGGGCAGTATTATAGTAGTTATATTCTTGTACATAGGGGCAGTATTATAGTAGTTATATTCTTGTATATAGGGAGCAGTATTATAGTAGTTATATTCTTGTATATAGGGAGCAGTATTCTAGTAGTTATATTCTTGTATATAGGGGCAGTATTATAGTAGTTATATTCTTGTACATAGGGGCAGTATTATAGTAGTTATATTCTTGTATATAGGGGCAGTTTTATAGTAGTTATATTCTTATATATAGGAGCAGTATTATAGTAGTTATATTCTTGTATATAGGGGCAGTATTATAGTAGTTATATTCTTGTATATAGGAGCAGTATATAGTAGTTATATTCTTGTATATAGTGGGCAGTATTATAGTAGTTATATTCTTGTACATTGGAGCAGTATTATAGTAGTTATATTCTTGCATATAGGGGCTGTATTATAGTAGTTATATTATTGTATATAGGAGCAGTATTATAGTAGTTATATTCTTGTATATAGGAGGCAGTATTATAGTAGTTATATTCTTGTATATAGGGGGCAGTATTATAGTAGTTATATTCTTGTATATAGGGGCAGTATTATAGTAGTTATATTCTTGTATATAGGAGGCAGTATTATAATAGTTATATTCTTGTATATAGGGGCAGTATTATAGTAGTTATATTCTTGTATATAGGGGGCAGTATTATAGTAGTTATATTCTTGTATATAGGAGCAGTATTATAGTAGTTATATTCTTGTATATAGGGGCAGTATTATAGTAGTTATATTCTTGTATATAGGGGGCAGTATTATAATAGTTATATTCTTGTATATAGGAGCAGTATTATAGCAGTTATATCCTTGTATATAGGAGGCAGTATTATAGTAGTTATATTCTTGTATATAGGAGCAGTATTATACTAGTTATATTCTTGTATATAGGGGCAGTATTATAGTAGTTATATTCTTGTATATAGGGGGCAGTATTATAGTAGTTATATTCTTGTATATAGAGGCAGTATTATAGTAGTTATATTCTTGTATATAGGGGCAGTATTATAGTAGTTATATTCTTGTATATAGGGGGCAGTATTATAGTAGTTATATTCTTGTATATAGGAGGCAGTATTATAGTAGTTATATTCTTGTATATAGGGGCAGTATTATAGTAGTTATATTCTTGTATATAGGGAGCAGTATTATAGTAGTTATATTCTTGTATATAGGGAGCAGTATTATAGTAGTTATATTCTTGTATATAGGGGGCAGTATTATAGTAGTTATATTCTTGTATATAGGGGCAGTATTATAGTAGTTATATCCTTGTATATAGGGAGCAGTATTATAGTAGTTATATTCTTGTATATAGGAGCAGTATTATAGTAGTTATATTCTTGTATATAGGAGGCAGTATTTCAGTAGTTATATTCTTGTATATAGGAGCAGTATTATAGTAGTTATATTCCTGTATATAGGAGCAGTATTATAGTAGTTATATTCTTGTATATAGTGTGCAGTATTATAGTAGATATATTCTTGTATATAGGAGGCAGTATTATAGTAGTTATATTCTTGTATATTGGAGCAGTATTATAGTAGTTATATTCTTGTATATAGGAGGCAGTATTATAGTAGTTATATTCTTGTATATAGGGGCAGTATTATAGTAGTTATATTCTTGTATATAGGGGGCAGTATTATAGTGGTTATATTCTTGTATATAGGGGGCAGTATTATAGTAGTTATATTCTTGTATATAGGAGGCAGTATTATAGTAGTTATATTCTTGTATATAGGAGCAGTATTATAGTTGTTATATTCTTGTATATAGGGGGCAGTATTATAGTAGTTATATTCTTGTATATAGGGGCAGTATTATAGTAGTTTTATTCTTGTATATAGGAGCAGTATTATAGTAGTTATATTCTTATATAAAGGGTGCAGTATTATAGTAGTTATATTCTTGTATATAGGGGGCAGTATTATAGTAGTTATATTCTTGTATATAGGAGCAGTATTATAGTAGTTATATTCTTGTATATAGGAGCAGTATTATAGTGGTTATATTCTTGTATATAGGGGGCAGTATTATAGTAGTTATATTCTTGTATATAGGAGCAGTATTATAGTAGTTATATTCTTGTATATAGGAGCAGTATTATAGTGGTTATATTCTTGTATATAGCGGCAGTATTATAGTAGTTATATTCTTGTATATAGGGGGCAGTATTATAGTAGTTATATTCCTGTATATAGGGGGCAGTATTATAGTAGTTATATTCCTGTATATAGGGGGCAGTATTATAGTAGTTATATTCTTGTATATAGGAGCAGTATTATAGTGGTTATATTCTTGTATATAGGGGGCAGTATTATAGTAGTTATATTTTTGTATATAGGGGGCAGTATTATAGTAGATATATTCTTGTATATAGGAGCAGTATTATAGTAGTTATATTCTTGTATATAGGGGGCAGTATTATAGTAGTTATATTCTTGTATATAGGGGCAGTATTATAGAAGTTATATTCTTATATATAGGAGCAGTATTATAGTAGTTATATTCTTGTATATAGGGGGCAGTATTATAGTAGTTATATTCTTGTATATAGGGGGCAGTATTATAGTAGATATATTCTTGTATATAGGAGCAGTATTATAGTAGTTATATTCTTGTATATAGGGGGCAGTATTATAGTAGTTATATTCTTGTATATAGGGGGCAGTATTATAGTAGTTATATTCTTGTATATAGGAGCAGTATTATAATAGTTATATTCTTGTATATAGGGGGCAGTATTATAGTAGTTATATTCTTGTATATAGGAGTAGTATTATAGTAGTTATATTCTTGTATATAGGAGCAGTATTATAGTAGTTATATTCTTGTATATAGGAGCAGTATTATAGTAGTTATATTCTTGTATATAGGAGCTGTATTATAGTAGTTATATTCTTGTATATAGGAGCAGTATTATAGTAGTTATATTCTTGTATATAGGGGGTAGTATTATAGTAGTTATATTCTTGTATATAGGGGGGCAGTATTATAGTAGTTATATTCTTGTATATAGCAGCAGTATTATAGTAGTTATATTCTTGTATATAGGGGGCAGTATTATAGCAGTTAAATTCTAAGACCCTGACCCTGTCTCCTGAAAGGGGTACCTTTTATGCCTAGTAGGAATTAAGTGCAAAGGTTTCTGGGATATCCGAAATCAGCCGAGCTTGCTGAGCTTTACTCACTTCATAACCCCCATAGATATGAATAGGAGTTCACATCTATAGGCGCAGCTCTTGGCCACCTCTGCACTGATTCTCCGCTCTGGGACCCGTTTCCATCAGACATTTATGGTATATCCTGTGATTATGCTATAAATCCCAAAGATTGAAATACCCCTTTTAATAAGTCATAAAGGGTAAGTGTTAAAATAAAATATCTCTCTATATTGGGCACATAATTAATATTTTATACTTTTGCGATCTGTAGTGTATTTAGTAGACTTTGGCACATTGTAGGAATATGAACTGAACATGGGAAAAGTTAGTTTAGGCCCCTAGTCCAAATAATACATATCACATTGACTTTAGAATATATTTTTAAGATCAGTTTGGTAGACTTAGTGATTTATGGCACCATGAGTTCTTCCAAACACTAAAATAAGTTATTTAACTGTGTTTCCAGTTCAGAGGGTGGAGAAGACTGGAGCATCACATATTACATGTGTTCAAAGAAAGAATGTTCCAGCTCTCTTGGTCCCTCTAGTGGGTAAACTGGGATGTGCATTATTTGTAGCTAAGCAGGATTTAAAGTTTTAATATATTTTTATAAGAAACATTTCTTTACTTATGTACAAATAATGTAGTAGATGTCACCTGTAGTCCTATGTAACACCACAGATAACACAATGATAACTCTCTGAGTACAGATAATGTAGTAGATGTCACATGCAGTCCTATGTAACACCACAGATAACACAGTGATAACTCTCTGAGTACAGATAATGTAGTAGATGTTATAAGCAGTCCTATGTAACACCACAGATAACACAATGATAACTCTCTGAGTACAGATAATGTAGTAGAAGTTGCCTGCAGTCCTATGTAACACCACAGATAACACATTGATAACTCTCTGATTACAGATAATGTTGTATGTGTTACCTGCAGTCCTATGTAACACCACAGATAACACAGTGATAACTCTCTGAGTACAGATAATGTAGTAGATATTACCTGCAGTCCTATGTAACACCACAGATAACACAGTGATAACTCTCTGAGTACAGATAATGTAGTAGATATTACCTGCAGTCCTATGTAACACCACAGATAACACAGTGATAACTCTCTGAGTACAGATAATGTAGTAGATGTTACCTGCAGTCCTATGTAACACCACAGATAACACAGTGATAACTCTCTGATTACAGATAATGTAGCAGTGTTACCTGCAGTCCTATGTAACACCACAGATAACACAGTGATAACTATCTGAGTACAGATAATGTAGTAGATGTTACCTGCAGTCCTATGTAACACGACAGATAACACAGTGATAACTCTGAGTACAGATAATGTAGTAGATGTAACCTGCAGTCCTATGTAACACCACAGATAACACAGTGATAACTCTCTGAGTACAGATAATGTAGTAGTGTCACCTGCAGTCCTATGTAACACCACAGATAACACACAGTGATAACTCTCTGAGTACAGATAATGTAGTAGATGTTACCTGCAGTCCTATGTAACACTACAGATTACAGTGATAACTCTCTGAGTACAGATAATGTAGTAGATGTCACCTGCAGTCCTATGTAACACCACAGATAACACAGTGATAACTCTCTGAGTACAGATAATGTAGTAGTGTTACATGCAGTCCTATGTAACACCAGATAACACAGTGATAACTCTCTGATTACAGATAATGTAGTAGATGTTACCTGCAGTCCTATGTAACACCACAGATAACACAGTGATAACTCTCTGATTACAGATAATGTAGTAGATGTTACCTGCAGTCCTATGTAACACCACAGATAACACAGTGATAACTCTCTGAGTACAGATAATGTAGTAGATGTTACCTGCAGTCCTATGTAACACCACAGATAACACAGTGATAACTCTCTGAGTACAGATAATGTAGTAGTGTTACTTGCAGTCCTATGTAACACCACAGATAACACAGTGATAACTCTCTGAGTACAGATAATGTAGTAGTGTTACTTGCAGTCCTATGTAACACCACAGATAACACAGTGATAACTCTCTGAGTACAGATAATGTAGTAGTGTAAAGATGCTATTACACGGCCGGAGGAGCTGGGCTCGTTGATCGGCGCTCCTTTGCTCCTTCCACAAGGTGCTATTATGGGGTTGATTCGCTTGTTACTACGATCGCTCGTCCCCATACATTTCCATCATGTCGCCAGCACGTTGTTGTTACACAGGAAGATGTTCTGCCGGTGACTATAATATCTAAGACTGCGTAAACTATGCAATGAGTCGATGAACGAGAGTTTGCCCTATTTACACAGGGCAATTATTGTGAATGCCCGGTAATTGGCCAGTGTAAAAGGGTTCTTACTTGCAGTCCTATGTAACATCACATATAACACACAGTGGAGGCGCAGGTGTTTTCTGCTTTTTTCAGCTGAGCATGTCTTGTATAGATGGATTTGAGTGATTCTGTGTAGCAGGGAATATGATGGCATTACAAAAATAACAGGGACTGTACAAACACTACATCTCCCACAATGCACCACAACAGCATTTTCTGTATAGACCCAGAACGAGATGAAGAAGTAGTGAGGTTTTGCAGCCGTTTAGCTTACAGTAGAACTTTATCTGCAGCTCTAGGTGTGACTGGAGTATAAGACATGATGTATGTCAGGATCAGTGTCGGGTTCTCACATTCATTTGTTTCCAGTCTCCTTTATCTTCAGTGATGACAATGTAACGATTGTTGATACGTTTCTGTGTGAAGGATGCAGATGATAATATAACAGCTTTCAATTCCGTACAAGTTACAATGCGCCCGACATCTGAGGATCTGTTACACCATGTATTGGGGGTGGGGGTCACCCATCTCCTGTAGTGGAGTTCCCTCATTGCTGCGGGGTTAACCCCTCCACTGCTGGACTATGACAGTATATGCATTGTCTGCTCCGCCATGAATCGGGATTAATAGGAATTTCCAAAAGAAGTTCTGCAGCAGTTGGTGCAATAACCTGGATGGAAAGGGACGCGATTCTGGCTGGCAATGGAGAAGCTGTGGCCAATATTAGTGGGGGAGGAGAAGTTGTGGGGGGGGGGCGGTCCCTGTGGCGTTTTGGCTAAGATGGGGGGGCCGGGTGGCATTTCACTGGCGCTATATGGGGGGTTCTTTTAAGAAACAGTTCTAGTTTTTTATTTCAGCGGTTGATGTTGAGCTCCTATTTTCCCTTCAAAAAGAGGTTCTTCAGCAGCTGAGGTCTGTATTATAAGAGCTGATGTCCCCCATATTGTCGGGGTTCAGTGATCTGTATACAGGTCCTCAGCCAGCGGCCTTGTGCGATATATGGTCACAGACCTCCTCAGCGACTCTTATCATTTACTGGAGGCCGTTATACAGAATAATTATTATTATTATTATTATCATTATATTATTATTATTATCATTTTATTATTGTTATATTATTATTGACACTCCTCTATTATAACCACAACTCCATCCTCTGTTTAGCAATACTTATCCGATACTGATCTTCTTCTCCAGTCACAACCAGAGCTGCATTCACAATTCCACAGACTGTTGCTTGGAATTCTGCAGACACACCCAGAACAGCTCCGCTATTATCTATGCACCGCACACTGCTGTATTGCATTGCTGTTGATGTAGTGTTTTCTGGCCCAGAAGAAAGAAATGACAATATTTAGCTGAAGGAGTTTGACATTAATATCTACGTATTGCGCCATTTTTCTCTCGGTGACCAGCACTGCTGAATGTTGTGGGGAATGTGTCGGTCTTTGTGTTACAATGTTGCCACTGCTGGATCCGGCCTGTCAGTTGTAACCTGTATCGACGCGTTTATTTTACACATCGGTCAGACCGGCGCAGGTCGGGATATATCCGCGTTAATCCCGCCATTTTGTCATACCGTCTCCGGGGTTGAAACCGGAAAATCGTCTTCATGTGAATATTCATATAAATACGCGGGCGCCCGCGCGGCTCCGCTGCACCCCCCAGTCCGCCTAGTAAAATAATCTCTCAGCGCTGACCTTTTGGGGTCACATATATAGGTCGGTTTCTCTCCCCGCGCCGCACGTCTGACATGTTGATTCATGAGCGTATGGAAATTTCCTTCTTGTGACTTGCTCTGCTCGTCCTCGCTCCGCTCCCGGCGGAAAATGAAGGATGTTCCCTGACAGTTTGGGACCAAAAGTCTCTCTATTGTTCCGATGGCCGGGACTTTCAGCAGATCTACGAGGTGGTGTCGCCCTCCCGAGCGCAAGCAAAGGGTCTGCGGCCGCTGGTTAAAGGCGATGCCCCCCTCCTCCTCTCCATCCGCTGCGTCCACGGACCGCTATTACCATGACGTCCCGCAGCAGGATCGGTGATCTCTCTTCTTGCTCCTCCCACTTCATGTATTCTGCAGGTCGTGTTGGTTCCGGTTGCTTAGCAACCTCTTGTCTTCCTGACTCGGTGACTACCTTGTGGCTCCATGTTTAGTGGTGATCACAGGTCATTGTTTCTGCTGTACAAGAGACTTCTTCTTCACTCTGCGCTGACTTGACTTAGGTCTCTGGGTGAAGTTACTGTCATACATGCCGTTTCATGAAAAGAAAAACAAAGTGATGTCATCTATGGGAAGGGTTTGGTTCTTTGTTTGGTACATCCACTATTACAGGTTCTCAGATACTCTTGACATATACTAGCTGGGAAATGGATGATCTGTTCAATTACGTACAGTCGTAGCAGTGACGTCATAACCGTGGTCTGTCTGCACTTATACGTCATCCATGTGGACCAGAGACAACATAGACTTGTGTCAGGGGTCGAATATGGGGAAACAGCACCCCTCTCATCCATAGGATGTGCCTGGTATTGCAGCTCATGCCCATTCAACTGAGCACCAGACGCAGCCGTGTCCACGTGCAACACTGTATAATCCTGGACCACGCCTTTACCACACGCTGTAAATGAGGGGAAGTCTTAAAGGGAAGGTTCATCTTCGCAACCAATGTTTGTAGTGTTCCAATGCACCTCAAATAAAAAATGAAATAATTTAGCAAATACTCTTAAAGGGGTGTTCCATCAGGACCGCTCCTATCCATATGTATTATTAAGGCATCTGGACTTCATAGAGGGGGGGGTCCCCCAGAATGAAGAGCCGCTGTAGTGGACCTGACACGTCTATGACATCACATGGTAGGACATTCATATAAATGTGTGGCCCTTGTCCTCGAGTCACACTCGCTCCTGTCCGTGCCCATTTGGTACATCAGCAAGAAGTAGGGAACACATGGATGGAAATATGAGGGCAGGAACAGACGACACCGGGTCTGTTTGTAGTCTGTTACCATGGAAATACATAGATTTACACAGAAGCTGTAGACACGACGATAGATTTTTAATTAAGATTTTTTCCAAAGTTGCTTCATGGAACAAAAAAATAGATAAATAGTTTGTGATATTGGACTTTCCAAGGAACACTCCAACTGCAGTCCCTCTCCATCTGTGGGGGCGCTTCTCTACCTGGCATTGCTGGGTTTTCTGTGCCTGGGGGCTCCATATACACAGGGGTAAAACTTACAGGGGTGCACTTAGTGTAGGGTCCGAGGGGCGGAGCATGACACAGGATTCAAAGAATACCAAGGACCGGCTCCGCCCTATCAGACTCGGCCCCTGGCCTCTTGCAGGTGGAGGTGACCCTTGGGGCGGTTCTCTGTTCACACTCATGTCCTTGGCTGCAAGATATACCCCCCGGACCATAGGGATTGTTATGGAGCCGCTGCTCTCCTGTCTAAGGGCCCCACATGTGCCCTCGCAGCATTGCATGTCCCTCATCGCAGGGTGCTCGTTCCTCTGTGTCAGCGCTCTCCATGGCAGCCGCTGCGCTTACAGTTCAATTAAAAGGAGTCAATTATTCTTTGTTGCGTTTCTCGGCGAGCTGCTAACGTCTCGCTTCTCACCTTCCCTGCTAATTGCACATCGTTTTAGCTGAAACGTTTTTCAGTTCAGCATCAAGCGCCACTTTCCTGCCTCTCCCGCTACCGGCTCGATAATGAATGGCGGATCACTCAGTGGAAGAAGCGGCCTGTCTGATTAGTGGATAAGTATAGCCTGTCTGTACAGTAACAGAGCAAACCTTCTGTGGTGGGAGATGATGAGGCTTGTAGTTCCCCCTTCACTTACTCTTTATATACACTTTATATATATATATATATAGAACGTTGTAGGGACTGAACCGGAAGCGATCGGTCCCTAATATTTGGAAGCTGTCTGTACGCATCTAGTACATTGCAAAAATATGTGCACCCCCCTTGTTATTAGTGGATTCAGCAATATCAGACATACTGACTGCGAATAGGTGCAGAGAATCACATATATACCGCCATGTTATCTACGTAGGCAGGAGAGGGGGTTGGGGAGATAACAGGCCTGGAAGGTGGCGGGGGTGGACACAGTAGGCAGGACCGGTTGCAGGTGGACACCGTAGGCATGGTGGGTTGACTCCGTAGGCAGGACAGGTTGCAGGTGGAGACAGTAGGCAAGGTGGGTTGACACCATAGGCAGGACAGTTGCAGGTGGAGACAGTAGGCATGGTGGGTTGACTCTGTAGGCAGGACAGGTTGCAGGTGGAGACAGTAGGCATGGTGGGTTGACTCCGTAGGCAGGACAGGTTGCAGGTGGAGACAGTAGGCAAGGTGGGTTGACACCATAGGCAGGACAGTTGCAGGTGGAGACAGTAGGCATGGTGGGTTGACTCTGTAGGCAGGACAGGCTACAGGTGGAGACAGTAGGCATGGTGGGTTGACTCCATAGGCAGGACAGGTTGCAGGTAGAAACAGTAGGCATGGTGGGTTGACTCCGTAGGCAGGACAGGTTGCAGGTGGAGACAGTAGGCAGGGTGGGTGGACACAGTAGGCAGGACAGGTTGCAGGTGGAGACAGTAGGCATGGTGGGTGGAGATAAGTAACAGAAGGTAGAGACTGTCGGGTGTGAACGCGAGTCTGTCGGATGATCTGTATAGAACACAATAGGTCAGAATTGTGATCTGTGACTGTTGGTTTCTTTATAACACACACTGATTGATTGATTGATTGATTGATTGATTGATTGATTTTTAATTTCTCTTTTTATAAAGATTTCCAGAAGAAGCAGCCAGAAGATGACTCCGCCCCCAGCACAAGCAGCAGCCAATCAGACCTATTCCCCAGCGAGATAAACAGCGACAACGGAAATACCTCTATACCCACGCAGAGCAGTAGTCCCAGCCGTAGTCCCAGCCAGCCGCTCTCGACAGACCTGAATGTAGCTTCTCCCAGTGACGAGGAATGTAAGAGAAATGTTTCTTCTATTAATTGCTTGTGAACTTTTGATAATTATTTTGTATTTCCTGCGAGCCCCGGTCAGTGTTATACAGGTTCCATATAATACAGGGTTACATCATGTCTTATACTCTAGTCACATCCAGAGCAGCCGTCTCAATCATGCCTGACTGCAGTTGCCTGTGCATGCTCTGCTGTGGTGCGATGTGAAAGATGTCGGCTCCCGCTATAGTACAGAAGAGAGCAAAGCTCTACAGAACTGGACTGCAGAGCGTGCACCGTGCAGACACTGAACCAGCAGCACAATAAAGTAGAGATGTTCGGCTATGTAGCCTGAGAGCTAACAGGAAACCAGCAGAAGTGTTATTGCAGCTTTGGAAGTGACTGGAGCACAATCAGGCAGCTTTGATGCTGCTGACCAGGGCAGAGTTTCTCAATGATCACAGGCACTTGTTCTCTCCGCACAGCCAATGTCCAGTGCTGGAGAAGACCCCCCGGCCCTCCCTGTGAAGCGCTACGGCTTGTGCTTTTTGTACAGCGGAGGGACCGGCACGTTTTTTCACGAGATAATTATGTAACAGATAATTAATGAGTCACACAAAGTATTCATCCTGCGATCACCGAGAACCGATCCTCTGAGGATCCACAACCGGCGCCGTCCCAAACCCCGCTCTGTTCTACCTGATGAATCCATCTCGGAGGACGACGCTCAGTCCTGTATACATATATATGTATGTGTATCAGATCTACATGCAGCACACGCAGTATATATATATATATGTGTATCAGATCTACATGCAGCACACGCAGTATATATATATATATGTGTATCAGATCTACATGCAGCACACGCAGTATATATATATGTATGTGTATCAGATCTACATGCAGCACACGCAGTATATATATATGTATGTGTATCAGATCTACATGCAGCACACGCAGTATATATATATGTATGTGTATCAGATCTACATGCAGCACACGCAGTATATATGTATGTGTATCAGATCTACATGCAGCACACGCAGTATATATATATATATGTGTATCAGATCTACATGCAGCACACGCAGTGTATATATATGTATGTGTATCAGATCTACATGCAGCACACGCAGTGTATATATATGTATGTGTATCAGATCTACATGCAGCACACGCAGTATATATATATATATGTGTATCAGATCTACATGCAGCACACGCAGTATATATATATGTATGTGTATCAGATCTACATGCAGCACACGCAGTATATATATATGTATGTGTATCAGATCTACATGCAGCACACGCAGTATATATATATATGTATGTGTATCAGATCTACATGCAGCACACGCAGTATATATATATGTATGTGTATCAGATCTACATGCAGCACACGCAGTATATATATATATATGTGTATCAGATCTACATGCAGCACACGCAGTATATATATATATGTATGTGTATCAGATCTACATGCAGCACACGCAGTATATATATATGTATGTGTATCAGATCTACATGCAGCACACGCAGTATATATATATATATATGTGTATCAGATCTACATGCAGCACACGCAGTATATATATATATGTATGTGTATCAGATCTACATGCAGCACACGCAGTATATATATATGTATGTGTATCAGATCTACATGCAGCACACGCAGTATATATATATATATGTGTATCAGATCTACATGCAGCACACGCAGTATATATATATGTATGTGTATCAGATCTACATGCAGCACACGCAGTATATATATATGTATGTGTATCAGATCTACATGCAGCACACGCAGTATATATATATATATGTGTATCAGATCTACATGCAGCACACGCAGTATATATATATATATGTGTATCAGATCTACATGCAGCACACGCAGTATATATATATATATGTGTATCAGATCTACATGCAGCACACGCAGTATATATATATATATGTATGTGTATCAGATCTACATGCAGCACACGCAGTATATATATATATATATGTGTATCAGATCTACATGCAGCACACGCAGTGTATATATATGTATGTGTATCAGATCTACATGCAGCACACGCAGTATATATATATGTATGTGTATCAGATCTACATGCAGTACACGCAGTGTATATATATATGTATGTGTATCAGATCTACATGCAGTACACGCAGTGTATATATATATATATGTATGTGTATCAGATCTACATGCAGCACACGCAGTGTATATATATGTATGTGTATCAGATCTACATGCAGCACACGCAGTATATATATATATATGTGTATCAGATCTACATGCAGCACACGCAGTATATATATATATATGTGTATCAGATCTACATGCAGCACACGCAGTGTATATATATGTATGTGTATCAGATCTACATGCAGCACACGCAGTATATATATATATGTATGTGTATCAGATCTACATGCAGCACACGCAGTATATATATATGTATGTGTATCAGATCTACATGCAGCACACGCAGTATATATATATATATGTGTATCAGATCTACATGCAGCACACGCAGTATATATATATATGTATGTGTATCAGATCTACATGCAGCACACGCAGTATATATATATGTATGTGTATCAGATCTACATGCAGCACACGCAGTATATATATATATATGTGTATCAGATCTACATGCAGCACACGCAGTATATATATATATATGTGTATCAGATCTACATGCAGCACACGCAGTATATATATATGTATGTATCAGATCTACATGCAGCACACGCAGTATATATATATGTATGTATGTGTATCAGATCTACATGCAGCACACGCAGTATATATATATATGTGTATCAGATCTACATGCAGCACACGCAGTATATATATATATGTATGTGTATCAGATCTACATGCAGCACACGCAGTGTATATATATATGTATGTGTATCAGATCTACATGCAGCACACGCAGTATATATATATGTATGTGTATCAGATCTACATGCAGCACACGCAGTATATATATATATGTGTATCAGATCTACATGCAGCACACGCAGTGTATATATATATGTATGTGTATCAGATCTACATGCAGCACACGCAGTATATATATATGTATGTGTATCAGATCTACATGCAGCACACGCAGTATATATATATGTATGTGTATCAGATCTACATGCAGCACACGCAGTGTATATATATATGTATGTGTATCAGATCTACATGCAGCACACGCAGTGTATATATATATATGTGTATCAGATCTACATGCAGCACACGCAGTATATATATATATATGTGTATCAGATCTACATGCAGCACACGCAGTGTATATATATATGTATGTGTATCAGATCTACATGCAGCACACGCAGTATATATATATATATGTGTATCAGATCTACATGCAGCACACGCAGTATATATATATATATGTGTATCAGATCTACATGCAGCACACGCAGTGTATATATATGTATGTGTATCAGATCTACATGCAGCACACGCAGTATATATATATATATATGTGTATCAGATCTACATGCAGCACACGCAGTATATATATATATGTATGTGTATCAGATCTACATGCAGCACACGCAGTGTATATATATATGTATGTGTATCAGATCTACATGCAGCACACGCAGTGTATATATATATATGTGTATCAGATCTACATGCAGCACACGCAGTATATATATATATATGTGTATCAGATCTACATGCAGCACACGCAGTATATATATATGTATGTGTATCAGATCTACATGCAGCACACGCAGTGTATATATATGTATGTGTATCAGATCTACATGCAGCACACGCAGTATATATATATATATGTGTATCAGATCTACATGCAGCACACGCAGTATATATATATATATGTGTATCAGATCTACATGCAGCACACGCAGTATATATATATATGTGTATCAGATCTACATGCAGCACACGCAGTATATATATATGTATGTGTATCAGATCTACATGCAGCACACGCAGTATATATATATATATGTGTATCAGATCTACATGCAGCACACGCAGTATATATATATGTATGTGTATCAGATCTACATGCAGCACACGCAGTATATATATATGTATGTGTATCAGATCTACATGCAGCACACGCAGTATATATATATGTATGTGTATCAGATCTACATGCAGCACACGCAGTATATATATATGTATGTGTATCAGATCTACATGCAGCACACGCAGTATATATATATGTATGTGTATCAGATCTACATGCAGCACACGCAGTATATATATATGTATGTGTATCAGATCTACATGCAGCACACGCAGTGTATATATATGTATGTGTATCAGATCTACATGCAGCACACGCAGTATATATATATATGTATGTGTATCAGATCTACATGCAGCACACGCAGTATATATATATGTATGTGTATCAGATCTACATGCAGCACACGCAGTATATATATATATATATGTGTATCAGATCTACATGCAGCACACGCAGTGTATATATATATATGTATGTGTATCAGATCTACATGCAGCACACGCAGTGTATATATATATATGTGTATCAGATCTACATGCAGCACACGCAGTATATATATATATATATGTGTATCAGATCTACATGCAGCACACGCAGTATATATATATGTATGTGTATCAGATCTACATGCAGCACACGCAGTATATATATATATATGTGTATCAGATCTACATGCAGCACACGCAGTATATATATATATATGTGTATCAGATCTACATGCAGCACACGCAGTATATATATATGTATGTGTATCAGATCTACATGCAGCACACGCAGTATATATATATGTATGTGTATCAGATCTACATGCAGCACACGCAGTGTATATATATGTATGTGTATCAGATCTACATGCAGCACACGCAGTATATATATATATATGTGTATCAGATCTACATGCAGCACACGCAGTATATATATGTATGTGTATCAGATCTACATGCAGCACACGCAGTATATATATGTATGTGTATCAGATCTACATGCAGCACACGCAGTGTATATATATATATGTATGTGTATCAGATCTACATGCAGCACACGCAGTATATATATATATATATATGTGTATCAGATCTACATGCAGCACACGCAGTATATATATATATATGTGTATCAGATCTACATGCAGCACACGCAGTATATATATATATGTATGTGTATCAGATCTACATGCAGCACACGCAGTATATATATATGTATGTGTATCAGATCTACATGCAGCACACGCAGTGTATATATATATATGTGTATCAGATCTACATGCAGCACACGCAGTATATATATATGTATGTGTATCAGATCTACATGCAGCACACGCAGTATATATATATGTATGTGTATCAGATCTACATGCAGCACACGCAGTGTATATATATGTATGTGTATCAGATCTACATGCAGCACACGCAGTATATATATATATGTATGTGTATCAGATCTACATGCAGCACACGCAGTATATATATATGTATGTGTATCAGATCTACATGCAGCACACGCAGTATATATATATGTATGTGTATCAGATCTACATGCAGCACACGCAGTATATATATATGTATGTGTATCAGATCTACATGCAGCACACGCAGTATATATATATATGTATGTGTATCAGATCTACATGCAGCACACGCAGTATATATATATGTATGTGTATCAGATCTACATGCAGCACACGCAGTATATATATATGTATGTGTATCAGATCTACATGCAGCACACGCAGTATATATATATGTATGTGTATCAGATCTACATGCAGCACACGCAGTATATATATATATATATGTGTATCAGATCTACATGCAGCACACGCAGTGTATATATATGTATGTGTATCAGATCTACATGCAGCACACGCAGTGTATATATATGTATGTGTATCAGATCTACATGCAGCACACGCAGTGTATATATATGTATGTGTATCAGATCTACATGCAGCACACGCAGTATATATATATATATGTGTATCAGATCTACATGCAGCACACGCAGTATATATATATGTGTATGTGTATCAGATCTACATGCAGCACACGCAGTGTATATATATGTATGTGTATCAGATCTACATGCAGCACACGCAGTATATATATATATATGTGTATCAGATCTACATGCAGCACACGCAGTGTATATATATGTATGTGTATCAGATCTACATGCAGCACACGCAGTATATATATATGTATGTGTATCAGATCTACATGCAGCACACGCAGTATATATATATGTATGTGTATCAGATCTACATGCAGCACACGCAGTATATATATATGTATGTGTATCAGATCTACATGCAGCACACGCAGTGTATATATATATATATGTGTATCAGATCTACATGCAGCACACGCAGTGTATATATATATGTATGTGTATCAGATCTACATGCAGCACACGCAGTATATATATATGTATGTGTATCAGATCTACATGCAGCACACGCAGTGTATATATATATATGTGTATCAGATCTACATGCAGCACACGCAGTATATATATATGTATGTGTATCAGATCTACATGCAGCACACGCAGTATATATATATGTATGTGTATCAGATCTACATGCAGCACACGCAGTGTATATATATATATGTGTATCAGATCTACATGCAGCACACGCAGTGTATATATATATGTGTATCAGATCTACATGCAGCACACGCAGTGTATATATATGTATGTGTATCAGATCTACATGCAGCACACGCAGTATATATATATATATGTGTATCAGATCTACATGCAGCACACGCAGTATATATATATGTATGTGTATCAGATCTACATGCAGCACACGCAGTATATATATATGTATGTGTATCAGATCTACATGCAGCACACGCAGTATATATATATATATATGTGTGTATCAGATCTACATGCAGCACACGCAGTATATATATATGTATGTGTATCAGATCTACATGCAGCACACGCAGTATATATATGTGTATCAGATCTACATGCAGCACACGCAGTATATATATATGTATGTGTATCAGATCTACATGCAGCACACGCAGTATATATATATGTGTATCAGATCTACATGCAGCACACGCAGTGTATATATATATATGTGTATCAGATCTACATGCAGCACACGCAGTGTATATATATGTATGTGTATCAGATCTACATGCAGCACACGCAGTATATATATATATATGTGTATCAGATCTACATGCAGCACACGCAGTATATATATATGTATGTGTATCAGATCTACATGCAGCACACGCAGTATATATATATATATGTGTGTATCAGATCTACATGCAGCACACGCAGTATATATATATGTATGTGTATCAGATCTACATGCAGCACACGCAGTATATATATATGTATGTGTATCAGATCTACATGCAGCACACGCAGTATATATATATGTATGTGTATCAGATCTACATGCAGCACACGCAGTATATATATATATGTATGTGTATCAGATCTACATGCAGCACACGCAGTATATATATATATATATGTGTATCAGATCTACATGCAGCACACGCAGTATATATATATGTATGTGTATCAGATCTACATGCAGCACACGCAGTGTATATATATGTATGTGTATCAGATCTACATGCAGCACACGCAGTATATATATATATGTATGTGTATCAGATCTACATGCAGCACACGCAGTATATATATATATATGTGTGTATCAGATCTACATGCAGCACACGCAGTATATATATATGTATGTGTATCAGATCTACATGCAGCACACGCAGTGTATATATATGTATGTGTATCAGATCTACATGCAGCACACGCAGTATATATATATGTATGTGTATCAGATCTACATGCAGCACACGCAGTATATATATGTGTATCAGATCTACATGCAGCACACGCAGTATATATATATGTATGTGTATCAGATCTACATGCAGCACACGCAGTATATATATATATATGTGTATCAGATCTACATGCAGCACACGCAGTATATATATATGTATGTGTATCAGATCTACATGCAGCACACGCAGTATATATATATATATGTGTATCAGATCTACATGCAGCACACGCAGTATATATATATGTATGTGTATCAGATCTACATGCAGCACACGCAGTATATATATATATGTATGTGTATCAGATCTACATGCAGCACACGCAGTATATATATATATATGTGTATCAGATCTACATGCAGCACACGCAGTATATATATATATGTGTATCAGATCTACATGCAGCACACGCAGTATATATATATGTATGTGTATCAGATCTACATGCAGCACACGCAGTATATATATATGTGTATCAGATCTACATGCAGCACACGCAGTATATATATATGTATGTGTATCAGATCTACATGCAGCACACGCAGTATATATATATATATATGTGTATCAGATCTACATGCAGCACACGCAGTATATATATATGTATGTGTATCAGATCTACATGCAGCACACGCAGTATATATATATGTATGTGTATCAGATCTACATGCAGCACACGCAGTATATATATATGTATGTGTATCAGATCTACATGCAGCACACGCAGTATATATATATGTGTATCAGATCTACATGCAGCACACGCAGTATATATATATGTATGTGTATCAGATCTACATGCAGCACACGCAGTGTATATATATATATATGTGTATCAGATCTACATGCAGCACACGCAGTATATATATATGTATGTGTATCAGATCTACATGCAGCACACGCAGTATATATATATGTATGTGTATCAGATCTACATGCAGCACACGCAGTATATATATATGTATGTGTATCAGATCTACATGCAGCACACGCAGTATATATATATATATATGTGTATCAGATCTACATGCAGCACACGCAGTATATATATATGTATGTGTATCAGATCTACATGCAGCACACGCAGTATATATATATGTATGTGTATCAGATCTACATGCAGCACACGCAGTATATATATATGTATGTGTATCAGATCTACATGCAGCACACGCAGTATATATATATGTGTATCAGATCTACATGCAGCACACGCAGTATATATATATATGTGTATCAGATCTACATGCAGCACACGCAGTGTATATATATATGTATGTGTATCAGATCTACATGCAGCACACGCAGTATATATATATATATGTGTATCAGATCTACATGCAGCACACGCAGTATATATATATATATGTGTATCAGATCTACATGCAGCACACGCAGTATATATATATGTATGTGTATCAGATCTACATGCAGCACACGCAGTGTATATATATGTATGTGTATCAGATCTACATGCAGCACACGCAGTATATATATATATGTATGTGTATCAGATCTACATGCAGCACACGCAGTGTATATATATGTATGTGTATCAGATCTACATGCAGCACACGCAGTATATATATATATGTGTATCAGATCTACATGCAGCACACGCAGTATATATATATATATATATGTGTATCAGATCTACATGCAGCACACGCAGTATATATATATATATGTGTATCAGATCTACATGCAGCACACGCAGTGTATATATATATATGTGTATCAGATCTACATGCAGCACACGCAGTGTATATATATATGTATGTGTATCAGATCTACATGCAGCACACGCAGTATATATATATTTATGTGTATCAGATCTACATGCAGCACACGCAGTGTATATATATATATGTGTATCAGATCTACATGCAGCACACGCAGTATATATATATATATGTGTATCAGATCTACATGCAGCACACGCAGTATATATATATGTATGTGTATCAGATCTACATGCAGCACACGCAGTATATATATATATGTGTATCAGATCTACATGCAGCACACGCAGTATATATATATGTATGTGTATCAGATCTACATGCAGCACACGCAGTATATATATATGTATGTGTATCAGATCTACATGCAGCACACGCAGTATATATATATATATGTGTATCAGATCTACATGCAGCACACGCAGTATATATATATGTGTATCAGATCTACATGCAGCACACGCAGTATATATATATGTATGTGTATCAGATCTACATGCAGCACACGCAGTATATATATATGTATGTGTATCAGATCTACATGCAGCACACGCAGTATATATATATGTATGTGTATCAGATCTACATGCAGCACACGCAGTATATATATATATATGTGTATCAGATCTACATGCAGCACACGCAGTATATATATATGTATGTGTATCAGATCTACATGCAGCACACGCAGTATATATATATATGTATGTGTATCAGATCTACATGCAGCACACGCAGTGTATATATATGTATGTGTATCAGATCTACATGCAGCACACGCAGTATATATATATATATGTGTATCAGATCTACATGCAGCACACGCAGTATATATATATATATGTGTATCAGATCTACATGCAGCACACGCAGTATATATATATGTATGTGTATCAGATCTACATGCAGCACACGCAGTGTATATATATATGTATGTGTATCAGATCTACATGCAGCACACGCAGTATATATATATATATGTGTATCAGATCTACATGCAGCACACGCAGTATATATATATGTGTATCAGATCTACATGCAGCACACGCAGTATATATATATGTATGTGTATCAGATCTACATGCAGCACACGCAGTATATATATATGTATGTGTATCAGATCTACATGCAGCACACGCAGTATATATATGTATGTGTATCAGATCTACATGCAGCACACGCAGTATATATATATATATGTGTATCAGATCTACATGCAGCACACGCAGTATATATATATGTATGTGTATCAGATCTACATGCAGCACACGCAGTATATATATATATGTATGTGTATCAGATCTACATGCAGCACACGCAGTATATATATATATGTATGTGTATCAGATCTACATGCAGCACACGCAGTATATATATATGTATGTGTATCAGATCTACATGCAGCACACGCAGTATATATATATATATGTGTATCAGATCTACATGCAGCACACGCAGTGTATATATATATATATATGTGTATCAGATCTACATGCAGCACACGCAGTATATATATATATGTGTATCAGATCTACATGCAGCACACGCAGTATATATATATGTATGTGTATCAGATCTACATGCAGCACACGCAGTATATATATGTTATATATATATATGTGTATCAGATCTACATGCAGCACACGCAGTGTATATATATGTATGTGTATCAGATCTACATGCAGCACACGCAGTATATATATATATATGTGTATCAGATCTACATGCAGCACACGCAGTATATATATATGTATGTGTATCAGATCTACATGCAGCACACGCAGTATATATATATGTATGTGTATCAGATCTACATGCAGCACACGCAGTATATATATATGTATGTGTATCAGATCTACATGCAGCACACGCAGTAATAT
>NW_027463673.1:506916-512459 GCF_050947455.1 Rhinoderma darwinii | reverse complement strand
GAGCCCCATAACCACAGCTCCAACAGTACAGCCCCATAACCACAGTTCCCACAGCGGAGCCCCATAACCAGCAGAGCCCCATGACCACAGCGGAGCCCCATAGCCACAACTCCCACAGCGGAGCCTTCCCCAGTCATCCTGCTCTTTGTAGGATGAGGTGTGTGGGCTACACAGGGGACTATCATACACCCAGCCTGGCCAATACTTTCAGCACTTACCTCCTTGGCTCCTAGCACGGAGTACGCGTGTCCCAACACCAAGCCGTCCCCGTCCACACGTCCAATGTCAGAGGGATAAGAAGCCTTCCCGGAGACAGAGCGTTTAGTGTCAGACTAGTGCAGTACTCAGGATCAGCAGTGGAGGGCGCTATTCACCTGGATGTAACACGCCATGAGCGACTCCCTGCTCTCCGCTTCCATGATCATTTCCCACACGTCGTCCGATGTGTATCTGCTCAGACTCAGCCTTTCTGCTATTCCGCCAGTGACATCTTCCAGCGTCTCTGCGACAGTCCCACCCTGAAGAGCTGAGTAACCTCCACACACCCTGCGGGGACACAAGGAGCGAAGAGTCAGATCCCACCGCACATAGAAGAGGTCCAGGTCTGGCGGGCATAGCATGGTGTGCCCGGGGCGGGGGACGTACTTGGCGTAGGCCTTCTCCAGCAGCGCGCTCCATATTTCCTCCTGACAGTCGCTCCTCGTATACACAAGTCGCCCGTTCTTGGTTGGGAGCGCGTCATCAATAACCACATCAAACCATTCACCAAACTGCCACAACTGTGGAGACAAGAGACAGATCTTTACACCGGAAACCTGCCCGTCCTGCTGCCACCGGACATCCTAGACCTGCCCGTCCTGCTGCCACCGGACATCCTAGACCTGCCCGTCCTGCTGCCACCGGACATCCTAGACCTGCCCGTTCTGCTGCCACCGGACATCCTACACCTGCCCATTCTGCTGCCACCGGACATCCTAGACCTGCCCATCCTGCTGCCACCAGACATCCTAGACCTGCCCGTTCTGCTGCCACCGGACATCCTAGACCTGCCCGTCCTGCTGCCACCGGACATCCTAGACCTGCCGTTCCTGCTGCCACCAGACATCCTAGACCTGCCCGTCCTGCTGCCACCAGACATCCTAGACCTGCCCGTCCTGCTTCCACCAGACATCCTAGACCTGCCCGTCCTGCTGCCACCAGACATCCTAGACCTGCCCGTCCTGCTGCCACCAGACATCCAAGACCTGCCCGTCCTGCTGCCATCAGGCATCCTAGACCTGCCCATCCTTCTGCTACCAGAGATCGTAGACCTGCCCATCCTTCTGCTACCAGACATCGGAGACCTGCCCGTCCTGTTGCCACCAGACATCCTAGACCTGCTCGTCCTGTTTCCACCACGCATCCTAGACCAGCCCGTCCTGCTGCCACCAGACATCCTAGACCTGCCCGTCCCGCTGCTACCAGACATCCTAGACCTGCCCGTCCTGCTGCCACCAGACATCCTAGACCTGCATGTTCTGCTGCCACCAGACATCCTAGACCTGCCCGTCCCGCTGCCACCAGACATCGTAGACCTGCCCTTCCTGCTGTCACCAGACATCCTAGACCTGCCCGTCCTTCTGCCACCAGACATCCTAAACCTGCCCGTCCTGCTGCCACCAGACATCCCAGACCTGCCCATCCTTCTGCTACCAGAGATCGTAGACCTGCCCGTCCTTCTGCTACCAGACATCCTAGACCTGCCAATCCTGCTGCCACCAGACTTTCTAGACCTGTCCGTCCTGCTGCCATCAGGCATCCTAGACCTGCCCATCCTTCTGCTACCAAAGATGGTAGACCTGCCCGACCTTCTGCTACCAGACATCGTAGACCTGCCCGTCCTGTTGCCACCAGACGTCCGAGACCTGTTCGTCCTGTTTCCACCAGGCATCCTAGACCAGCCAGTCCTGCTGCCACCAGACATTCTAGACCTGCCCGTCCCGCTGCCACCAGACATCCTAGACCTGCCCGTCCTGCTGCGACCAGACATCCTAGACCTGCACGTTCTGCTGCCACCAGACATCCTAGACCTGCCCGTCCTGCTGCCACCAGACATCGTAGACCTGCCCGTCCCGCTGCCACCAGACATCGTAGACCTGCCATTCCTGCTGTCACCAGACATCCTAGACCTGCCCTTCCTGCTGCCAACAGACATCCTAGACCTGCCCGTTCTGCTGCCACCAGACATCCTAGACCTGCCCGTCCTGCTGCCACCAGACATCCTAGACCTGCCCATCCTGCTGCCACCAGACATCCTAGACTTGCCCGTCCTGCTGCCACCAGACATCCTAGACCTGCCCGTCCGGCTGTCACCAGACATCCTAGACCTGCCCGTCCCGCTGCCACCAGACATCGTAGACCTGCTCTTCCTGCTGTCACCAGACATCCTAGACCTTCCCGTCCTTCTGCCACCAGACATCCTAGACCTGCCCATCCTGCTGCCACCAGACATCCTAGACCTGCCCGTCCTGCTGCCACCAGACATCCTAGACCTGCCCATCCTTCTGCTACCAGAGATCGTAGACCTGCCTGTCCTTCTGCTACCAGACATCCTAGACCTGCCAATCCTGCTGCCACCAGACATCCTAGACCTGCCCGTCCTGCTGCCACCAGACATCCTAGACCTGCCCGTCCGGCTGTCACCAGACATCCTAGACCTGCCCGTCCCGCTGCCACCAGACATCGTAGACCTGCCCTTCCTGCTGTCACCAGACATGCTAGACCTGCCCGTCCTTCTGCCACCAGACATCCTAGACCTGCCCATCCTGCTGCTACCAGAGATCGTAGACCTGCCCGTCCTTCTGCTACCAGACATCCTAGACCTGCCAATCCTGCTGCCACCAGACATCCTAGACCTGCCCGTCCTGCTGCCACCAGACATCCTAGACCTGCCCGTCTGGCTGTCACCAGACATCCTAGACCTGCCCGTCCCGCTGCCACCAGACATCGTAGACCTGCCCTTCCTGCTGTCACCAGACATCCTAGACCTGCCCGTCCGGCTGTCACCAGACATCCTAGACCTGCCCGTCCCGCTGCCACCAGACATCGTAGACCTGCCCTTCCTGCTGCCACCAGACATCCTAGACCTGCCCGTCCTGCTGCCACCAGACATCCTAGACCTGATCGTCCTGCATCCACCAGACATCCTAGACCTGCTCGCCCTGTTTCCACCAGACATCCTAGACTTGCCCATCCTGCTGCCACCAGACATCCTAGACTTGCCCGTCCTGCTGCCACCAGACATCATAGACCTGCCCGTCCGGCTGTCACCAGACATCCTAGACCTGCCCGTCCCGCTGCCACCAGACATCGTAGACCTGCCCTTCCTGCTGTCACCAGACATCCTAGACCTGCCCGTCCTTCTGCCACCAGACATCCTAGACCTGCCCGTCCTGCTGCCACCAGACATCCTAGACCTGCCCATCCTTCTGCTACCAGAGATCGTAGACCTGCCCATCCTTCTGCTACCAGACATCCTAGACCTGCCAATCCTGCTGCCACCAGACATCCTAGACCTGCCCGTCCTGCTGCCATCAGGCATCCTAGACCTGCCCATGCTTCTGCTACCAGAGATGGTAGACCTGCCCGTCCTTCTGCTACCAGACATCGTAGACCTGCCCGTCCTGTTGCCACCAGACGTCCGAGACATGCTCGTCCTGTTTCCACCAGGCATCCTAGACCAGCCCGTCCTGCTGCCACCAGACATCCTAGACCTGCCCGTCCTGCTGCCACCAGACATCCTAGACCTGCCCGTCCTGCTGCCACCAGACATCCTAGACCTGCACGTTCTGCTGCCACCAGACATCCTAGACCTGCCCGTCCTGCTGCCACCAGACATCGTAGACCTGCCCGTCCCGCTACCACCAGACATCGTAGACCTGCCATTCCTGCTGTCACCAGACATCCTAGACCTGCCCTTCCTGCATCCACCAGACATCCTAGACCTGCCCGTTCTGCTGCCCCCAGACATCCTAGACCTGCCCGTCCTGCTGCCACCAGACATCCTAGACCTGCCCATCCTGCTGCCACCAGACATCCTAGACCTGCCCGTCCGGCTGTCACCAGACATCCTAGACCTGCCCGTCCTGCTGCCACCAGACATCGTAGACCTGCCCTTCCTGCTGTCACCAGACATCCTAGACCTGCCCATCCTTCTGCTACCAGAGATCATAGACCTGCCCGTCCTTCTGCCACCAGACATCCTAGACCTGCCCATCCTGCTGCCACCAGACATCCTAGACCTGCCCGTCCTGCTGCCACCAGACATCCTAGACCTGCCCGTCCTGTTTCCACCAGACATCCTAGACCTGCCCGTCCTGCTGCCACCAGACATCCTAGACCTGCTCGTCCTGTTTCCACCAGACATCCTAGACCTGCCAGTCCTGCTGCCACCAGACATCCTAGACCTGCCCGTCCTTCTGCTACCAGACATCCTAGACCTGCCCATCCTGCTGCCAATAGACATCCTAGACCTGTCCGTCCTGCTGCCACCAGACATCCTAGACCTGTCCGTCCTGCTGCCACCAGACATCGTAGACCTGCCCGTCCTGCTTCCACCAGACATCCTAGACCAGCCCGTCCAGCTGCCACCAGACATCCTAGACCTGCCCGTCCGGCTGTCACCAGACATCCTAGACCTGCCCGTCCCGCTGCCACCAGACATCGTAGACCTGCCCTTCCTGCTGTCACCAGACATCCTAGACCTGCCCGTCCTTCTGCCACCAGACATCCTAGACCTGCCCATCCTGCTGCTACCAGAGATCGTAGACCTGCCCGTCCTTCTGCTACCAGACATCCTAGACCTGCCAATCCTGCTGCCACCAGACATCCTAGACCTGCCCGTCCTGCTGCCACCAGACATCCTAGACCTGCCTGTCCCGCTGCCACCAGACATCCTAGACCTGCCCGTCCGGCTGTCACCAGACATCCTAGACCTGCCCGTCCGGCTGTCACCAGACATCGTAGACCTGCCCTTCCTGCTGCCACCAGACATCCTAGACCGGCCCGTCCTGCTGCCACCAGACATCGTAGACCTGATCGTCCTGCATCCACCAGACATCCTAGACCTGCTCGCCCTGTTTCCACCAGACATCCTAGACTTGCCCATCCTGCTGCCACCAGACATCCTAGACTTGCCCGTCCTGCTGCCACCAGACATCATAGACCTGCCCGTCCGGCTGTCACCAGACATCCTAGACCTGCCAGTCCTGCTGCTACCAGACATCCTAGACCTGCCCATCCTGCTGCCAATAGACATCCTAGACCTGTCCGTCCTGCTGCCACCAGACATCCTAGACCTGTCCGTCCTGCTGCCACCAGACATCGTAGACCTGCCCGTCCTGCTTCCACCAGACATCCTAGACCAGCCCGTCCTGCTGCCACCAGACATCCTAGACCTGCCCATCCTGCTGCCACCAGACATCCTAGACCTGCTTGTTCTGCTGCCACCAGACATCCTAGACATGCCCGTTCTGCTGTCACCAGACATCGTAGACCTGCCCGTC
>NW_027463673.1:421916-501916 GCF_050947455.1 Rhinoderma darwinii | reverse complement strand
CCAGGAGGCCGTGGAGGATGAGGCCCACTTCCTGCTACACTGCTCCAAATACTCAGCAGTGAGGGACACTCACTTCAGGAGACTCTCTGATCTCTTACCGGACTTCAGCTCCATGGAAGAGGAAGAGAAACTCTACATCCTGCTGGGTGAAGAGGAAACCACAGTGGGCACAGCGGCACAATATGTCACTGCATGCCATGGACTGAGAGAGACATGATATGCCATGGACTTGTATAACCCCGACCCTAGATGTGTCCCTATCCCCAAGCCCTCAGTCCCTATCCCTCATTCCCTTACTTCTTACTTGCTTTGGCAATGCTAATATGTATTTGGTCCTGCCAATAAAGCTTCTTTGAATTTGAATTTGAATTTGATATGAGATAGAAAGAGAGATAGATAGATAGATAGATATAAGATAGATAGATAGATATGAGAAAGATAGATAGATAGATAGATAGATAGATAGATAGATATAAGATAGATAGATAGATATGAGAAAGATAGATAGAATGATAGATAGATAGATAGATAGATAGATAGATAGATAGATAGATAGATAGATAGATAGATAGATAGATAGATAGATAGATAGATAGATAGATAGATATGAGATAGATAGATAGATAGATATGAGATAGATAGATAGATAGATAGATAGATAGATAGATAGATAGATAGATAGATAGATAGATATGAGATAGATAGATAGATAGATATGAGATAGATAGATAGATAGATAGATATGAGATAGATAGATAGATAGAGATAGACAGATAGATAGATAGATAGATAGATAGATAGATAGATAGATAGATAGATAGATATGAGATAGATAGATAGATAGATAGATAGATAGATAGATAGATATAAATCGAGGCTGTGTACCTTTCCAGTTCCGTGCTTGTTCTGCAGTTGGAGGTGATGTGAGTCTTTATACCTGTAGCTCTCGGCTTACGCCCTTTTTTTATACATATTCAGAGATAAAGTGTCACGGATATGAGCCACACAGTGACCCCTCCTCACTGTGTAGAAGGATTAGATAGATAAATAGATAGATATGTGAGATAGATAGATAGATAGACAGACAGACAGACAGACAGATAGATAGATATGTGAGATAGATAGATAGATAGATAGATAGATAGATAGATAGATAGATAGATAGATAGATAGATAGATAGATAGATAGATAGATATGAGATAGATAGATAGATAGATAGATAGATAGATAGATAGATAGATAGATAGATAGATAGATAGATAGATAGATAGATAGATAGATATGAGATAGATATGATAGATAGATAGATAGATAGATAGATAGATAGATAGATAGATAGATAGATAGATAGATAGATAGATAGATAGATAGATAGATAGATAGATAGATAGATAGATATGAGATAGATAGATAGATAGATAGATAGATAGATAGATAGATAGATAGATAGATAGATAGATAGATAGATAGATAGATAGATAGATATGAGATAGATAGATTAGATAGATAGATAGATAGATAGATAGATAGATAGATATGAGATAGATATGATAGATAGATAGATAGATAGATAGATAGATAGATAGATAGATAGATAGATAGATAGATAGATAGATAGATAGATAGATAGATAGATAGATAGATAGATAGATAGATAGATAGGAGTAAGGAGTAAGCAGCACTGAACATGAGCTCCTGAGTCTACATCAATATATACCTTGTAATGAGCAAACTGTAAGGCATAACCTGGATAATACAGACTCCATGGAAGACAGGAGGAAGCAGGACTAAAAGTTCTTCATGAAAAATAAGAAATGTAAAGATTTGAAAGAAAAAACAAGAATTTTGCTTAGAGGACAGACTGCAGCAGAGAACATCAAGTCTGACGAGTCCAGAGAACTGAGCATCCAAAAGGTAAGAACTTCCTGCAACACCAACACAATCCGACTAGAGAGACAACACCAGAGATATAAGGATTTATCTAAAAATGGAAAATCACAACTTAGAACAAGAAATGCAGAATAAAGTAAATGTCCATAAGACGGAGTTTGGGATAGAAGATTCAGACAACAGGGGGTCCGGCACCTTGGAGATCACATACTCCGAAGAGCAGAGGAGCATTCAAGCGAGGAAAGCAGTAAAACATGCCACAATCAGACACAATCCAGAGACACTTTTTGCTGACTTTACCTCTAAAGAAGAAGTCAAGAGGAAAACAAATGTATTATTCTACACTGAGCACCGCTCCGCCTGGCACACAGCCCTGTGCCAGCACTATAAGGACATATCAAAGTGTGGCATCAATAAGGGCCGACAGATCAGAATAAAAGACCCAGGAAATGATGGGAGTATTACACTTACCATAAGTCTATACAATAACGGCAACGTTCTCATACAAGGCAATGAGGACAAGCTAGAGGAATTCCAAGAAATCTTTCATCATATTAAAGACC
Source organism: Rhinoderma darwinii (assembly GCF_050947455.1). Classification (NCBI taxonomy): domain Eukaryota; kingdom Metazoa; phylum Chordata; class Amphibia; order Anura; family Rhinodermatidae; genus Rhinoderma; species Rhinoderma darwinii. The sequence continues at coordinate 499,462 of NW_027463673.1, read as the reverse complement.
AGGCCCAAACTTACAAAGAACAGCAAACTCCAGCAACCCAGACCAGAGATGGACATACAGAGACCATCTCCAGCGACACCCCCGCTGCCCCATGTCCCAATGTCCCACACCCCTCACCCGACACCCTCAGAGACTGTTTATCTCAATTAGAAAGAGACTTTGTACAATTCAAAGAAGAACTTCAAAGAAATCTCGGTGACAAAAACACAAATGACCAAGTAATTAAAGAGATAAACAAACTGAAGTGTGAACATGCATCAGCTCTGCAGGAAATACAATGTACACTCCGAGAGCTGCAACAAGAAAATACAAAGCTCAGATTAGAGATAGAAAATCTAAAACCACAAACACAAAGTCTAGGAGCAAGGGAGAGCGCTGACATAAGGACTGCCAATGACCAGGGCGCTAGTACATCAAATCACCCAAACCCAATAAATATTCCTGAAATTAATGAAAACAAACTAGGAGAAAACAGAGCGATACAAGAGGGTACAAAGCCGACCGCCAACCAATCCTCCAGCACAGAACCACAGCAGCACCACATAACACCACCAAGCAGGACCCAGGACACAAGCATCAGACAAGCCACCCGCAAGTCACAATGTCCTGATACTGTCCTAATAATTGACTCAAATGGCAAATACCTTAATTCACGGCGACTCTTCCCAGGAAAAAGGGTCAGTAAAATTCACTGTGCAACTATCCAACAAGTCACATCAGTCATCAATAACCCACATTTTACCAATCCAAACCATCTCATTATACACACGGGTACAAACAACCTCCAAGACCAGCAACAGCAGATTGCAGAACAACTGACCCAACTAGCAAAGACGGCACAACAAAAGTTCCCTGACAGTAAAATAATTATATCATCCGTGCTCCCAAGAAAAGATGTACCCAACGAGATCACCCAGGCCATCAACACAGAGCTGGCAGCGAACATCAGCTCAATGTCAAACATCAGCCTGGCACAACACCCCTCCATAGAGCAGCACCACCTGTATGATGACAAACACCTCAACAAACGAGGGGTCAGCCTTCTGGCCAAAGAACTGAAAGACATTGTGCTGAACAGACCCCCCAGACCTGGACCCCACACCAGCCAAAGCCAAAACATGGAGACATCACTAACAATGAAAAGACCTCAAACTCCACACACCTCACTACACCCAGGAGAAAAACCCCTTTACCCAAGGTCAGACCAACAGAGGCAAAAGCCATGGAGAAAACCCCCTGCCTCACACAGAGACACGCAGAGCAGAGACATGGAGGAAACCCCCTGCCTCACACAGAGACACACAGAGCAGAGACATGGAGGAAACCCCCTGCCTCACACAGAGACACACAGAGCAGAGACATGGAGGAAACCCCCTGCCTCACACAGAGACACGCAGAGCAGAGACATGGAGGAAACCCCCTGCCTCACACAGAGACACGCAGAGCAGAGACATGGAGGAAACACCCTGCCTCACACAGAGACACGCAGAGCAGAGACATGGAGGAAACCCCCTGCCTCACACAGAGACACGCAGAGCAGAGACATGGAGATGCTAAAGACCCTGCTCAGCACTCTATGTAAAAAACTAATGTGACTGTACAACACGAGAACATCTACAACACATCCAACAGTCACATCTCCAGCCCGTCCTACACAGCGCCGCTCATTACAAGGTATATGGACACACAATGACGTCCTTTATAATCAGCAGCTGGAATATTCAAGGCCTCAACGCCTCAGCCTTTGGATGCAAAATTAACGATCCAGACTTCATCCAAAGACTGAAAAATATCGATATACAAATCCTCCTGGAAACATGGACTAGGACAGAGAATGAGTCCCTGGTGCCCACTGGATACAGGGAAATCTCTGTCCCCGCCCTGAAAAATAAACACATCAAGCAGGGTCGGTGTTCAGGAGGAATATTAGTCTGGTACAAGGAGGAGCTCCATGAGCAGATCAAAGCCGTGAAGCGAGGAGACAGCCACATCTGGATAAGAATAGGCAGCTCCATCCTCACCTCTCAGTCTGACATGTATCTCTGCGCAACGTACATCGCACCGCCAGAGTCCCCGTACTCCAACCCAGACAGCTTTGAGATTATACAAAGGGAAGCCGCCCATTTCCAGACCCTGGGCAGCGTTCTCATCTACGGAGACCTCAATGCAAGAACGGGGAGAGATAAAGACTACCTGACCAATGATGGAAACATCTTCATCTTTGGAGCAGAGGCCGACTGTCATAACTCCCTACAGAAAGAGAGAAACAGCTATGACAGCACCGTCAACAAAAGCGGGAAAAAACTACTGAATCTATGTCGAAGCTTAGGACTCCACATACTGAATGGCCGCACCAAGGGAGACTCTTTAGGAAGGTATACACTAAACTCCCATGTAGGCAGCAGTGTAGTAGACTATGCCATCACGGACATGGACCCCGCAAACATTGGCGCACTCATAGTCACTCCACAAACGCACCTGTCAGATCACAACCAATTACTTCTATACATCAAATCCACAACCAAACCATCTGCACAAAAACCACATCAAACCGGCCTCTTCAACCTGCCCCCATCTTATAAATGGTCCAAAACGTCAACTATAAAATATAAAGAGACAATGAACAGACCAGAAGTGCAGGAGATGCTTCACAACCTCTACAACAAGGTGTATGAGACAAGCCCAGGAGGGGTCAATCAGGCCGTAAATGACCTCAATAATATATTCTATACCATGGCAGAGAAGTCTGACCTGAAAAGATGTGACTACAAGAGGCCACAAGAAATACATCCTAACGGTTGGTTTGACCGTGAGTGCAAAGAAGTACGGAAGACCCTAAGAAATGCCTCAAATAAGAAGCACCGAGACCCAAACAACACCGGTCTGAAGGAGGCCGACAGCAACATACAGAGGCAATACAAGACCATCCTCCGAAAGAAAAAACAAAGGCACATCTCCACCAAACTTACCCAACTCCAAGATGCCCTCCATGACAACTCGTTCTGGGAATTATGGAAACACATGGGCAAAAATTGCAAGAAAAACAACCTTCATATTCAAAATGGCAACATCTGGCTCCAATATTTCAGGGACCTCTACAAAGATATCCCGAAAGAAGAACAAAGCCAAGAACAAAAACAAATAATATCAAAATTGAAGGCGATGGAGGAAACACTTAAAGATTCTCAAAACCCCCTGGATACACCAATAACACTGCAAGAAGTAACAGAGAGAACCTCAGACATAAGGTGTAAAAAATCCAGCGGCCTAGACAGAATCTCACCAGAAATGATAAAACACAGCCCGCCAGAAATACAGGCCGCAATAGTCAAACTATTTAATATAGTGCTGAGTGCCGGCTACTTCCCGCAAATCTGGAACCAAGGCCTTATAACACCAATCCACAAGAGTGGGGACAGGTACGACCCGGCCAACTACCGAGGGATATGTGTCAGCAGCAACCTGGGGAAACTGTTCAGCAGCATCCTGAATAAGAGAATCCTCAGCTTCCTCTCCCAGCACAATGTCCTCCACCAAAGCCAAGCTGGGTTCATGCCAAACCACCGCACCACTGACCACATCTACACCCTGCGCAGCCTCATCAAGAGCCACGTCCACAATACAAAGCATGGGAAGATTTACGCCTGTTTTGTGGACTTTAAGAAGGCCTTTGACTCAGTGTGGCACCCGGGCCTATTCCTGAAACTGCTGGAGAGCGGAATAGGAGGTAAAACCTATGACGTCATCAGAAGCTCCTACACAGAGAACAGATGCAGCGTGAAGGTGAACGGGAGAAGAACGGCTGATTTCCAGCAGAGCCGAGGAGTCAGACAAGGCTGCAGCCTCAGTCCAACGCTCTTCAACATCTACATCAATGAACTGGCCACAGCTCTGGAATCCTCCTCAGCACCAGGTCTCGCCCTCCATGACACCCAGGTGAAATTCCTGCTGTATGCAGATGACCTTCTGTTACTATCACCAACCGAGAAAGGTCTCCAAGACAACCTGCAAATCCTAGAAAAATTCAGCTCCACGTGGGCACTACCCATCAATGCCAAGAAAACCAACATCATGGTGTTCCAGAAGAGAAACTCAAAATCCCCCAGGCACCCGACCTTCACACTAAATAACGCCACAATCACAGCGACCGACAGGTACACTTACCTGGGCCTAGAAATCAACCAATCAGGAAGCTTTAAACAAGCCATAGAGATTCTGAAAGACAAGGCGTGCAAAACCTTCTATGCCATCAGACGAAAACTCTATCATCTCAAACCACCAGTGACGGTCTGGCTGAAAATCTTTGACTCCATCATCTCCCCAATCCTCCTGTATGCCAGTGAAGTCTGGGGTCCGGACACATACCCAGACTGGTCAAGGTGGGATTCCAGCCCAACAGAAATCTTCCACCTAGAATTCTGCAAACACCTTCTCCAAGTCCATCGGAGCACCTCAAATAGTGCCTGTCGGGCAGAACTGGGCAGATTCCCACTACACCTCACAATCCAGAAGAGGGCGCTATCATTCTGGGCCCATCTACACAGCAGCAGGCAAAGTTCCTATCACCATAAAGCCTTGTTACACCAAGGGGTCCCAGGTAAACCAGGCCCCCCAGAACATCTCACCCTGACCCGGCCTGAAGAAAATGTCACCCAGCGCGGCCTCACAAAAGCCGAAATCAAGAAGACAATAAACAAAGGCCAAGAGGAATATATCAGTGACTGGAGGAACGACATAAAGACATCCCAGAAACTGACAATATACCGGAGTCTACAGCGGGAATATAAACTGGCGCCATATCTGGAGAAACTGCCAAACCCCAGAGACAGACAGATCCTGAGCCGCTACAGACTGAGCGCCCACAACCTGCTCATCGAATCCGGGCGCCACAGACAAACCTACAAGCCCAGGGAGAGCCGACTGTGCCAACAGTGCGACCAGGAGGCCGTGGAGGATGAGGCCCACTTCCTGCTACACTGCTCCAAATACTCAGCAGTGAGGGACACTCACTTCAGGAGACTCTCTGATCTCTTACCGGACTTCAGCTCCATGGAAGAGCAAGAGAAACTCTACATCCTGCTGGGTGAAGAGGAAACCACAGTGGGCACAGCGGCACAATATGTCACTGCATGCCATAAACTGAGAGAGACATGATATGCCATGGACTTGTATAACCCCGACCCTAGATGTGTCCCTATCCCCAAGCCCTCAGTCCCTATCCCTCATTCCCTTACTTCTTACTTGCTTTGGCAATGCTAATATGTATTTGGTCCTGCCAATAAAGCTTCTTTGAATTGAATTGAATTGAATTGATATGAGATAGATAGACAGATAGATAGATAGATAGATAGATAGATAGATAGATAGATAGATATGAGATAGATAGATAGATAGATAGATAGATAGATAGATAGATAGATAGATAGATAGATAGATAGATAGATGATAGATAGATAGATAGATAGATAGATAGATAGATAGATAGATAGATAGATAGATAGATAGATAGATAGATATGAGATAGATAGATAGATATGAGATAGATAGATAGATAGATAGATAGATAGATAGATGATAGATAGATAGATAGATAGATAGATAGATAGATAGATAGATAGATATAAATCGAGGCTGTGTACCTTTCCAGTTCCGTGCTTGTTCTGCAGTTGGAGGTGATGTGAGTCTTTATACCTGTAGCTCTCGGCTTACGCCCTTTTTTTATATATATTCAGAGATAAAGTGTCACGGATATGAGCCACACAGTGACCCCTCCTCACTGTGTAGAAGGATTAGATAGATAAATAGATAGATATGTGAGATAGATAGACAGACAGACAGACAGACAGACAGACAGACAGACAGATAGATAGATAGATAGATAGATAGATGATAGATATGAGATAGATAGATAGATAGATAGATAGATATGAGATAGATAGATAGATATGAGATAGATAGATAGATAGATAGATAGATAGATAGATAGATAGATAGATAGATAGATAGATAGATATGAGATAGATAGATAGATAGATAGATAGATAGATAGATAGATAGATAGATAGATAGATAGATAGATATGAGATAGATAGATAGATAGATAGATAGATAGATATGAGATAGATAGATAGATAGATAGATAGATAGATAGATATGAGATAGATAGATAGATAGATAGATAGATAGATAGATATGAGATAGATAGATATGAGATAGATAGATAGATAGATAGATAGATAGATAGATAGATAGATAGATAGATAGATAGATATGAGATAGATAGATAGATAGATAGATAGATAGATAGAGAGATAGATAGATATGATAGATAGATAGATAGATAGATAGATAGATAGATAGATAGATAGATAGATAGATAGATAGATAGATATGAGATAGATAGATAGATAGATAGATAGATAGAAATCGAGGCTGTGTACCTTTCCAGTTCCGTGCTTGTTCTGCAGTTGGAGGTGATGTGAGTCTTTATACCTGTAGCTCTCGGCTTACGCCCTTTTTTTATATATATTCAGAGATAAAGTGTCACGGATATGAGCCACACAGTGACCCCTCCTCACTGTGTAGAAGGATTAGATAGATAAATAGATAGATATGTGAGATAGATAGATAGATAGACAGACAGACAGACAGACAGACAGACAGACAGACAGACAGACAGACAGACAGACAGACAGACAGACAGATAGATAGATAGATAGATATGATGACAAACACCTCAACAAACGAGGGGTCAGCCTTCTGGCCAAAGAACTGAAAGACATTGTGCTGAACAGACCCCCCAGACCTGGACCCCACACCAGCCAAAGCCAAAACATGGAGACATCACTAACAATGAAAAGACCTCAAACTCCACACACCTCACTACACCCAGGAGAAAAACCCCTTTACCCAAGGTCAGACCAACAGAGACAAAAGCCATGGAGAAAACCCCCTGCCTCACACAGAGACACGCAGAGCAGAGACATGGAGGAAACCCCCTGCCTCACACAGAGACACACAGAGCAGAGACATGGAGGAAACCCCCTGCCTCACACAGAGACACACAGAGCAGAGACATGGAGGAAACCCCCTGCCTCACACAGAGACACGCAGAGCAGAGACATGGAGGAAACCCCCTGCCTCACACAGAGACACGCAGAGCAGAGACATGGAGGAAACACCCTGCCTCACACAGAGACACGCAGAGCAGAGACATGGAGGAAACCCCCTGCCTCACACAGAGACACGCAGAGCAGAGACATGGAGATGCTAAAGACCCTGCTCAGCACTCTATGTAAAAAACTAATGTGACTGTACAACACGAGAACATCTACAACACATCCAACAGTCACATCTCCAGCCCGTCCTACACAGCGCCGCTCATTACAAGGTATATGGACACACAATGACGTCCTTTATAATCAGCAGCTGGAATATTCAAGGCCTCAACGCCTCAGCCTTTGGATGCAAAATTAACGATCCAGACTTCATCCAAAGACTGAAAAATATCGATATACAAATCCTCCTGGAAACATGGACTAGGACAGAGAATGAGTCCCTGGTGCCCACTGGATACAGGGAAATCTCTGTCCCCGCCCTGAAAAATAAACACATCAAGCAGGGTCGGTGTTCAGGAGGAATATTAGTCTGGTACAAGGAGGAGCTCCATGAGCAGATCAAAGCCGTGAAGCGAGGAGACAGCCACATCTGGATAAGAATAGGCAGCTCCATCCTCACCTCTCAGTCTGACATGTATCTCTGCGCAACGTACATCGCACCGCCAGAGTCCCCGTACTCCAACCCAGACAGCTTTGAGATTATACAAAGGGAAGCCGCCCATTTCCAGACCCTGGGCAGCGTTCTCATCTACGGAGACCTCAATGCAAGAACGGGGAGAGATAAAGACTACCTGACCAATGATGGAAATATCTTCATCTTTGGAGCAGAGGCGACTGTCATAACTCCCTACAGAAAGAGAGAAACAGCTATGACAGCACCGTCAACAAAAGCGGGAAAAAACTACTGAATCTATGTCGAAGCTTAGGACTCCACATACTGAATGGCCGCACCAAGGGAGACTCTTTAGGAAGGTATACACTAAACTCCCATGTAGGCAGCAGTGTAGTAGACTATGCCATCACGGACATGGACCCCGCAAACATTGGCGCACTCATAGTCACTCCACAAACGCACCTGTCAGATCACAACCAATTACTTCTATACATCAAATCCACAACCAAACCATCTGCACAAAAACCACATCAAACCGGCCTCTTCAACCTGCCCCCATCTTATAAATGGTCCAAAACGTCAACTATAAAATATAAAGAGACAATGAACAGACCAGAAGTGCAGGAGATGCTTCACAACCTCTACAACAAGGTGTATGAGACAAGCCCAGGAGGGGTCAATCAGGCCGTAAATGACCTCAATAATATATTCTATACCATGGCAGAGAAGTCTGACCTGAAAAGATGTGACTACAAGAGGCCACAAGAAATACATCCTAACGGTTGGTTTGACCGTGAGTGCAAAGAAGTACGGAAGACCCTAAGAAATGCCTCAAATAAGAAGCACCGAGACCCAAACAACACCGGTCTGAAGGAGGCCGACAGCAACATACAGAGGCAATACAAGACCATCCTCCGAAAGAAAAAACAAAGGCACATCTCCACCAAACTTACCCAACTCCAAGACGCCCTCCATGACAACTCGTTCTGGGAATTATGGAAACACATGGGCAAAAATTGCAAGAAAAACAACCTTCATATTCAAAATGGCAACATCTGGCTCCAATATTTCAGGGACCTCTACAAAGATATCCCGAAAGAAGAACAAAGCCAAGAACAAAAACAAATAATATCAAAATTGAAGGCGATGGAGGAAACACTTAAAGATTCTCAAAACCCCCTGGATACACCAATAACACTGCAAGAAGTAACAGAGAGAACCTCAGACATAAGGTGTAAAAAATCCAGCGGCCTAGACAGAATCTCACCAGAAATGATAAAACACAGCCCGCCAGAAATACAGGCCGCAATAGTCAAACTATTTAATATGGTGCTGAGTGCCGGCTACTTCCCGCAAATCTGGAACCAAGGCCTTATAACACCAATCCACAAGAGTGGGGACAGGTACGACCCGGCCAACTACCGAGGGATATGTGTCAGCAGCAACCTGGGGAAACTGTTCAGCAGCATCCTGAAGAAGAGAATCCTCAGCTTCCTCTCCCAGCACAATGTCCTCCACCAAAGCCAAGCTGGGTTCATGCCAAACCACCGCACCACTGACCACATCTACACCCTGCGCAGCCTCATCAAGAGCCACGTCCACAATACAAAGCATGGGAAGATTTACGCCTGTTTTGTGGACTTTAAGAAGGCCTTTGACTCAGTGTGGCACCCGGGCCTATTCCTGAAACTGCTGGAGAGCGGAATAGGAGGTAAAACCTATGACGTCATCAGAAGCTCCTACACAGAGAACAGATGCAGCGTGAAGGTGAACGGGAGAAGAACGGCTGATTTCCAGCAGAGCCGAGGAGTCAGACAAGGCTGCAGCCTCAGTCCAACGCTCTTCAACATCTACATCAATGAACTGGCCACAGCTCTGGAATCCTCCTCAGCACCAGGTCTCGCCCTCCATGACACCCAGGTGACATTCCTGTTGTATGCAGATGACCTTCTGTTACTATCACCAACCGAGAAAGGTCTCCAAGACAACCTGCAAATCCTAGAAAAATTCAGCTCCACGTGGGCACTACCCATCAATGCCAAGAAAACCAACATCATGGTGTTCCAGAAGAGAAACTCAAAATCCCCCAGGCACCCGACCTTCACACTAAATAACGCCACAATCACAGCGACCGACAGGTACACTTACCTGGGCCTAGAAATCAACCAATCAGGAAGCTTTAAACAAGCCATAGAGATTCTGAAAGACAAGGCGTGCAAAACCTTCTATGCCATCAGACGAAAACTCTATCATCTCAAACCACCAGTGACGGTCTGGCTGAAAATCTTTGACTCCATCATCTCCCCAATCCTCCTGTATGCCAGTGAAGTCTGGGGTCCGGACACATACCCAGACTGGTCAAGGTGGGATTCCAGCCCAACAGAAATCTTCCACCTAGAATTCTGCAAACACCTTCTCCAAGTCCATCGGAGCACCTCAAATAGTGCCTGTCGGGCAGAACTGGGCAGATTCCCACTACACCTCACAATCCAGAAGAGGGCGCTATCATTCTGGGCCCATCTACACAGCAGCAGGCAAAGTTCCTATCACCATAAAGCCCTGTTACACCAAGGGGTCCCAGGTAAACCAGGCCCCCCAGAACATCTCACCCTGACCCGGCCTGAAGAAAATGTCACCCAGCGCGGCCTCACAAAAGCCGAAATCAAGAAGACAATAAACAAAGGCCAAGAGGAATATATCAGTGACTGGAGAAACGACATAAAGACATCCCAGAAACTGACAATATACCGGAGTCTACAGCGGGAATATAAACTGGCGCCATATCTGGAGAAACTGCCAAACCACAGAGACAGACAGATCCTGAGCCGCTACAGACTGAGCGCCCACAACCTGCTCATCGAATCCGGGCGCCACAGACAGACCTACAAGCCCAGGGAGAGCCGACTGTGCCAACAGTGCGACCAGGAGGCCGTGGAGGATGAGGCCCACTTCCTGCTACACTGCTCCAAATACTCAGCAGTGAGGGACACTCACTTCAGGAGACTCTCTGATCTCTTACCGGACTTCAGCTCCATGGAAGAGCAAGAGAAACTCTACATCCTGCTGGGTGAAGAGGAAACCACAGTGGGCACAGCGGCACAATATGTCACTGCATGCCATGGACTGAGAGAGACATGATATGCCATGGACTTGTATAACCCCGACCCTAGATGTGTCCCTATCCCCAAGCCCTCAGTCCCTATCCCTCATTCCCTTACTTCTTACTTGCTTTGGCAATGCTAATATGTATTTGGTCCTGCCAATAAAGCTTCTTTGAATTTGAATTTGAATTTGAATTTGAATTTGATAGATAGATAGATAGATAGATAGATAGATAGATAGATAGATAGATAGATAGATAGATAGATATGAGATAGATAGATATGAGATAGATAGACAGATAGATAGATAGATAGATAGATAGATAGATAGATAGATAGATAGATAGATATGAGATAGATAGATAGATAGATATGAGATAGATAGACAGATAGATAGATAGATAGATAGATAGATAGATAGATAGATAGATATGAGATAGATAGATAGATAGATAGATAGATAGATAGATAGATAGATAGATAGATAGATAGATAGATATAAGATAGATAGATAGATAGATATAAGATAGATAGATAGATAGATAGATAGATAGATAGATAGATAGATAGATATGAGATAGATAGATAGATAGATAGATAGATAGATAGATAGATATGAGATAGATAGAGAGATAGATATGAGATAGATAGAGAGATAGATATGAGATAGATAGATAGATAGATAGATAGATAGGTAGATGATAGATAGATAGATAGATATGAGATAGATAGATAGATAGATAGATATGAGATAGATAGATAGATAGATAGATAGATAGATAGATAGATATGAGATAGATAGAGAGATAGATATGAGATAGATAGATAGATAGATAGATAGATAGATAGATAGATAGATAGATAGATAGATAGATAGATAGCTATGAGATAGATAGATAGATATGAGATAGATAGATAGATATGAGATAGATAGATAGATATAAGATAGATAGATAGATAGATAGATAGATAGATAGATAGATAGATAGATAGATAGATAGATATGAGATAGATAGATAGATAGATATGAGATAGATAGATAGATATAAGATAGATAGATAGATATGAGATAGATAGATAGATAGATAGATATGAGATAGATAGATAGATATGAGATAGATAGATAGATAGATAGATAGATAGATAGATAGATAGATAGATAGATAGATAGATAGATAGATAGATATGAGATAGATAGATAGATATGAGATAGATAGATAGATAGATAGATAGATAGATAGATAGATAGATAGATAGATAGATAGATATGAGATAGATAGATAGATAGATATGAGATAGATAGATAGATAGATAGATAGATAGATAGATAGATAGATAGATAGATAGATAGATAGATAGATAGATAGATAGATAGATAGATATGAGATAGATAGATAGATAGATAGATAGATATGAGATAGATAGATAGATAGATAGATAGATAGATAGATAGATAGATAGATAGATAGATAGATAGATATGAGATAGATAGATAGCAAACATAGAATGGTGACAGCACCCTGCGACACTAATGCCACCTAAACCACTAAATATAAATAAATATGCACTAAAGCTAAATCTACTTACAAATAGGGAGGTTCTTAGTGCACATTTTGATCAAAAAGTGTTAGCCCACCTGCCACGACAAGGCGACCTCTGTAAGGTGGGAACCTACGCTGCACATACACCCAGAACTGGGACTAAGCCTACATATATACCTGGGGATGGGAGGATCCAGCATTGAACTGATTAAAATCACCCAGGGCAGAATGGGAGGAGTGCAAGATCAACAAGTGGAGGCCGTCACTAACCCCACATATATGGATCCCATAAACACAACAATAGATAGATAGATAGATAGATAGATAGATAGATAGATAGATAGATAGATAGATAGATAGATAGATAGATAGATAGATAGATAGATATGAGATAGATAGATAGATAGATAGATAGATAGATAGATAGATAGATAGATAGATAGATAGATATGAGATAGATAGATAGATAGATAGATAGATAGATAGATAGATAGATAGATAGATAGATAGATAGATAGATAGATATGAGATAGATAGATAGATAGATAGATAGATAGATAGATAGATAGATAGATAGATAGAAATTAGATAGATAGATAGATAGATAGATAGATATGAGATAGATAGATAGATATGAGATAGATAGATAGATAGATAGATAGATAGATAGATAGATAGATATGAGATAGATATAGTGTATATAGATATTATATGGGGTTGTGTACATATAGTGTTTATAGATTTTATATAGATAGATTTTGTATAGGGATGTGTACATATAGTGTGTATATGGACATATTGTATAGGGGTGTGCACATATGGTGTATATAGATATTGTATAGGGTGTGTACATATAGTGTATATAGATATTGTATAGGGTGAGTACATATAGTGTATATAGATACTGTATAGGCGTATGTGCATATAGTGTATAGAGATAGATACAGTATAGGTGTGTACACAGTGTATATAGATATTGTATAGGGGTTTGTACGTATAGTGTAGATAGATATTGTATAGGGAATCATATAGTGTATATCGTTATTGTATAGGGAATTGTACATATATTGCATATATTGTATGGGGTGTACATATAGTGTATATATTGTATAGGGGTGTGTACATATAGTGTATATATATTGAATAGGGGATGTGTACATATAGTGTATGTATATATATATTGCATAGGGGTGTGTATATGTATGTATATATATATATATATATTGTATAGGGTTGTGTACATATAGTGTATATAGATATTGTATAGGGTGTACATATAGCATATATACATATTGTATAGGGGGTTTACATACAGTGTGTCTATATAGTGTGTATATATTTAGGGGTGTGTAAATATAGTCAATATTGTATAGGGGTGTGTGCATATAGTGTGTGTGTGTATATATATATTGTATAGGGTGTGTTTATATAGTGTGTATATAGATATATAGTGTATGGGTGTGTGTGTGTGTGTGTGTGTACATATAGTATAGGGGTGTGTACATATAGTGTATATATTGTATAGGGGTGTGTGTATATTGTAAATGAGTGTGCACATATAGTGTGTATATATTGTGTAGGGGTCTGTACATATAGTATATATTGTATAGGGGTGTGTACATAGTGTGTATATATTGTATGGGGTGTACATATAGTTTATATATTGTATAGGGGTGTGTACATAGTGTATATAGATATATAGTGTGTGGGGGTGTGTACATATAGTGTGTATATATTGTATAGCAGTGTGTACATATAGTGTATATATATTGTATAGGGGTGTGTACATATAGTGTAAATATATTTATATTGTATAGGGGTGTGTGTGTGTATATATAGTATATATTGTATAGCGGTGTGTACATATAGTGTATATTTATTGAATAGGGGATGTGTACATATAGTGTATGTATGTGTGTATATTTATATATATATTGTATAGGTGTGTGTGTATATATATAGTATAGGGGTGTGTACATATAGTGTATATATATATATAGTATTGTGTGTATGTATATATATATATAGTATAGGGGTGTGTACATATAGTGTATAGGGGTGTGTACATATAGTATATATATATATATATAGTATAGGGTTGTGTACATATAGTGTGTGTGTATGTGTGTATATATATATATATATTTTGTATAGGGGATTGTACATATAGTATATATATATATATATATATATATATTGTATAGGGGTGTGTACATATAGTGTATATATTGTATAGGGTTGTGTACATATAGTGTGTGTGTGTATATATATATATATATTTTGTATAGGGGATTGTACATATAGTATATATATATATATATTGTATAGGGGTGTGTACATATAGTATATATATTGTATAGGGGTGTGTACATATAGTGTATATAGAGTATGGGTGTGTATAAGTTGTATAGGGGTGTTTATATACAGTGTCTATATTGTATAGGGGTGTGTACATCGAACATATATTGTATAGGGGTGTGTACATATAGTATAGGGTGTGTACATATAGTGTGTAGATATTGTATAGGGGTGTGTACTTATAGTGTATATATATTGTATAGGGGTGTGTACATATAGTGTATAGGGTTGTGTACATATAGTATATATGGTATAGGGGTGTGTGTGTATATATTGTATATGGGTGTGTACTTATAGTGTATATATATTGTATAGGGGTGTGTACATATAGTATAGGGTGTGTACATATAGTGTGTATATATTGTATAGGGGTGTGTACTTATAGTGTATATATATTGTATAGGGGTGTGTACATATAGTGTATAGGGGTGTGTACATATAGTATATATGGTATAGGGGTGTGTGTGTATATATTGTATATGGGTGTGTACATATAGTGTGTATGTATATATATTTAGAAGTCATCTCTGGCTAAGTGTCATACTGTCAAAGTGTCCTGGCAGTTATACATGGCACAGATCTAACATCCATCTCTCTTCTCTTCATACAGGTATATAATCCATTTCATTCCTGCATGAACCTCATCCCTGCTGTAGCTGCATTTCAAAAAGCTGAAACTTTTATTTTATGGTATATAACTCTGCTTTCCTGTCTTGCTATATAGTCTAATGTTATCTCAAAGTTTTGTCAAAGTGTTTGATCGTCGTTAAGTTTTATGATCATCCAGACCTGCTAGTTTGTTTGTTTATCTCTGCAGAGCTTTTTCACCTCATGTGTCTAGTTGATTTGATTAATAGCTGAACGAGCTTAATTAGGCCTAGATCTGAGCACCTACTCCCCTATAAATTTAGATGTAGCATATGGGGAAGGCACTCGTGCAGGGGGGCACGACGGCAGAAGTCATCTCTGTGTAAGTGTCATACTGTCAAAGTGTCCTGGCAGTTATACATGGCAGTTATACATGGCAGCTATACATGGCAGTTATACATGGCAGTTATACATGGCAGTTGGACAGGGTCAGTGACAGGTAAGCTGCATTACCAAACCAGACAAACTAGCTCACGCTCTCAATATTAGATTTCTAACTATCTGTAAACAAACATGTTTGCCACCGCTCTCATCATTATAGCTGCTCTTGGTTTTCAATCCTATCGCCCATTTAAGACTTGCCCAAACACAGTCCGCATCAGTCCTTCTATCCTGGCCTCACCCATGTACAGCTCCCATTCACTATTCACTTTCCTCAGTCAACTTAACCCATCTCATCCCACTGCCCAACATAAAAATCGCTCTCATAAATCACATAACCATCTGCTGTCTCTCTCCATTCTCCTGCTGCTAGCTGCAGGGGACATCTCTCCCAACCCTGGGCCTCCCTTTTCTTCTGCCAAGCTCAACCACTTACCTGCCACACATAGAAACCCTGCAAATCTTCTTACCATTCCTTGTAGGTCTTCTCCTGTCTCTTTTAACTGTGCTCTCTGGAACTCTCGGTCCGTGTGCAACAAACTCACCTTTATTCATGACTTATTCCTTTCTAACTCTCTCAACCTTCTGGCTCTTACAGAAACATGGCTACACCTGTCTGACACTGCTTCCCCTGCTGCTCTATCTTATGGTGGTCTCCAGTTCTCTCATGCCCCCAGACCTGAGAACAGGCAGGGTGGAGGAGTAGGTATACTTCTTTCCCCACACTGCACTTTCCAGGTCATTCCCCCGGTCCCCTCACTCACATTTCCCTCTTTTGAAGTCCACACCCTCAGACTCTTCCACCCTTTTCCCCTCCGAGTGGCAGTTGTCTACCGCCCACCGGGCTCACCCCGCCAATTCCTGGACCATTTTGCTGCCTGGCTTCCACAATTTCTATCCTCTGAAACACCCACTCTCATCATGGGTGACTTCAACATCCCCATTGATAACCCAATCTCCTCATCTGCCTCCCAGTTTCTATCTTTAACCTCGTCCCTCGGTCTGTCACAACTTACTAACTCTCCTACACATGAAGACGGGCATTCACTTGACCTGGTCTTCTTCCGGCTCTGCTCAGTTTCTGACTTTATTAACTCTCCTCTCCCGCTTTCTGAAAACAATCTTCTCTGCTTTACTATCAAATATTCTCTGCCTCCTCAGGTCATCCCTACGTATCAGACATACAGGAATCTACATGCCATTAACACTGTGAAACTCATAGACAGTCTACAGTCCTCATTGTCCCCTATCTCTTCCCTCTCCTGTCCCAATCTGGCTGCCAAACTTTACAATAACACTCTCAAAAATGCATTGGATGAAGCAGCCCCCACTACACTCCGAGCCCCCCGACAAAGACGACGACAACCCTGGCACACGCCTCAATCCCGCTTTCTTCACCGGTGCTTGAGATGTGCCGAACGACTGTGGAGAAAATCGCATTTGGATGCAGATTTCCTCCATTACAAATTTATGCTCAAAACTTACAACTCTGCCCTTCACCGCGCCAAACAAGTCTATTTCACCTCTCTCATCTCCACACTATCTAATAATCCAAAACGCCTCTTTGATACTTTTCACTCCCTCCTTAGTCCTAAAGTGCAGACGCCGATCACAGATCTCAGTGCTGAAGACCTGGCCAATTATTTTAAAGTTAAAATTGACAACATCCGGCATGATATTATCTCCCAGTCCCCTAGTAACATCGATCCCCTTCCCCCCCGCACTCCCTCTTCTTCACTCTCAGCATTTGACCCAATAACTGAAGAAGAAGTCTCGAGGCTCCTCTCTTCTTCTCGTCCTACTACCTGCCCTAGTGATCCTGTCCCCTCACACCTCCTCCAGTCCCTCTCCCCTCACACCTCCTCCAGTCCCTCTCCCCAGCTGTCACTAGTCACCTCACTAAAATATTTAACCTCTCTCTTTCCTCTGGTATCTTTCCCTCCGCTTTTAAACATGCCATTATAAACCCATTATTGAAAAAACCAACACTTGACCCATCCAGCGCTGCCAACTACCGACCAGTCTCTAATCTGCCCTTCATCTCCAAACTCCTGGAACGCTTGGTCTACTCTCGCCTTATCCGCTATCTCTCTGCTAACTCCATTCTTGACCCCTTACAATCTGGTTTCCGCACTCTACACTCCACAGAAACTGCCCTTACTAAAGTCTCAAATGATCTCTTGGCGGCTAAATCGGACGGTAAATCCTCTCTCCTGATTCTTTTGGATCTCTCTGCAGCCTTTGACACTGTAGACCACAAACTCCTACTTAACATGCTCCACTCTATTGGCCTCAAGGACGCGGCTCTCTCTTGGTTTTCCTCCTATCTCTCTGACCGCTCATTCAGTGTGTCATTTGCTGGTTCCACTTCTTCTCCTCTTCCCCTTGATATCGGGGTTCCTCAGGGATCAGTCCTAGGTCCGCTCCTCTTTTCTCTCTACACAGCTCCTATTGGACAAACCATCAGCAGATTTGGCTTCCAGTACCATCTCTACGCTGATGACACCCAATTATATACCTCTTCCCGTGACATCACCCCTGCTCTAATACAGAACACCAGTGATTGTCTGTCCGCTGTCTCTAACATCATGTCCTCTCTCTATCTGAAACTGAATCTTTCTAAAACTGAGCTCCTTGTGTTCCAACCATCTACTAACCTCCCTAAACCTGATGTCTCTATATCTGTGTGTGGCACTATCATAACTCCTAAGCAGCACGCCCGCTGTCTCTATCATCACTCCTAAGCAGCACGCCCGCTGTCTCTATCATCACTCCTAAGCAGCACGCCCGCTGTCTCTATCATCACTCCTAAGCAGCACGCCCGCTGTCTCTATCATCACTCCTAAGCAGCACGCCCGCTGTCTCGGGGTTATTTTTGACTCAGATCTTTCCTTTACTCCTCACATACAATCACTTTCACGCTCCTGTCATTTTCACCTCAAAAACATCTCCAGAATCCGCTCTTTTCTTACGGAGGAAACTGCCAAAACTCTCATTGTTGCTCTGATTCTCTCGTCTTGACTCCTGTAACTCATTACTAGTCGGTCTTCCCCTCACTAAACTCTCCCCTCTCCAATCTATCCTCAATGCAGCAGCCAGGCTCATCTTTATGACCAACCGCTACACCAACGCCTCTAATCTGTGCCAGTCACTGCACTGGTTGCCCATCCCCTTCCGAATAAAATTCAAACTTATTACTCTCACCCACAAAGCTCTCCACAGTGCTGCACCTCCTTACATCTCCTCCCTCATCTCTGTCTACCACCCTACTCGGGCTCTACGTTCTGCCAACGACCTTAGATTAAAATCCTCCATAATCCGAACCTCCCACTCCCGTCTCCAGGATTTCTCTCGTGCTGCACCCGTCCTCTGGAATGCGCTACCCCAGACAATCCGATTAATTCCCAATATCCACAGTTTTAAACGTGCCCTGAAAACACATCTATTTAGACAGGCCTATAACATTCCCTAATCTGACTCCTTTCCATGGCCCTCCATTTAGATTAGTCATCAGAATAAGATTCCCTCACACTCCTTCTCTTCATGTCCGTCATACACGGATACTGGCTGGTGACCGGCTCATGCAGCTTTATGTCACCACCGCATGTGTATAAAAATGGCCGGACCATTGTACAGAACAAACACTGTTACACTTTGTGTCTCCCTTATGTCCTCATAGATTGTAAGCTCTTGCGAGCAGGGTCCTCACTCCCCAGGTTTGAATTGTAAATGAACTTTGTCACTATGTAATGTCTGATATTGTTTGTTTCATGTTCCCTCTAAATTGTAAAGTGCTGCGTAATATGTTGGCGCTATATAAATAAAGATTATTATTATTATTATTATTATTATTACATATAGTGTGTATATATTGTATAGGGGTGTACATATAGTATATATGGATATTGTATAGGGGTGTGTACATATAGTGTATGTATATTGTATAGGAGGTGCGTACATATAGTGTGTGTGTGTGTATATAGTATAGGGGTGTGTCCATATAGTGTATATATATATTGTATAGGGGTGTATACATATAGTATATATTGTATAGGGGTGTGTACATATATTGTATAGGAATGTGTACATATATTGTATAGGGGTGTGTACATATATATACATATATATTGTATTGTGGTGTGTACATATATTGTACATATATACGTATATTGTATAGGTGTGTGTACATATAGTATATATATTGTATAGGGGGTGTACATATCGTGTATATATTGTATAGGGGTGTACATATAGTATATATGGATATTGTATAGGGGTGTGTACATATAGTGTATGTATATTGTATAGGGGGTGCGTACATATAGTGTGTGTGTGTGTGTGTGTGTGTATGTGTATATATAGATATATAGTATAGGGGTGTGTACATATAGTGTGTGTATATATATATTGTATAGGGGGTGTACATATAGTATATATTGTATAGGGGGTGTACATATAGTATATGTATTGTATAGGGGGTGTACATATAGTATATATTGTATAGGGGTGTGTACATATATATTGTATTGGGGTGTGTACATATAGTGTATATAGAGTATGGGTGTGTGTACATATAGTGCATATATTGTATAGGGGTGTGTATATATGTACATATATTGTATAGGGGGTGTACATATCGTGTATATATTGTATAGGGGTGTGTACATATATTGTACATATATAGTGTATTGGGGTGTGTACATATAGTGCATTTAGATAGCTACAGAACACAGGAAGTTCTTCCTACATCACTGAACATTTAGGGTTCATCAACTCATTGTGGTTGAGGTGTGGTTACAACCGCAGCGAAAAACAGCATGCGTTTTTTGCAGCAACCGCATTGAAAAATGCACCAAATTGCGGTAAGAAGACATGCAGTTCTTGTATGCGGTTTTACTAACTGCACCTCAACAAAAACATTTGAATGGACTCAGAGAAGATCAATTTAGAATTCAGAACACAAAATTCAAATAATAATAAAAAAAATTTTTATTGTCCACATAATCCCCAAAAAAACAGAATTATAAATCATGGTCATGTGATTCTTCGAGTAACAATGATGGGAGTTGTCCAGGGATTCCACTGGGAGTCCGGTGCTTTTAATCCAAACCAATATTAACGGCGTTGCAGCTTCTAATGGGCGGCGCGGGCGCAGCATCCGCGGTTCTTCAGTCCTTTTTAGATCCTTGTTTTCTCAGTTGAGCCCGAAACCTGAGGCAGAAAAACAAAACAAAGTGGTGAAGGCAACAAAAAACTGCGCCCTCTGCTGGTCACTGACTACACTGACAGGTCACGGAGCTCCCAAAGAAAGACGACGAATCCAAGAACCCCCAACAGAAAAACTGCACTACTATGGGGGCATTTGTGGATGATGCACTTATGGGGGATCTGTGGATGATACACTGTTGAATTGGTTACCTGCAGTCCTACCTAACACCACAGAAAACAGAAATTTGCTTTGCATAGGACTGCAGGTAACACCTTACTACATGATCTGTACTCATAGAGTTATCACTATGTTATCTGTGGGGTTACATAGGACTGCAGGTAACATCTACATTATCTGTAATCAGAGAGGTATCACTGTGTTATCTGTGGTGTTACATAGGACTGCAGGTAACACCTTACTACATGATCTGTACTCAGAGAGTTATCACTGTGTTATCTGTGGTGTTACATAGGACTGCAGGTAACATCTACTACATTATCTGTAATCAGAGAGTTATCACTGTGTTATCTGTGGCGTTACATAGGACTGCAGGTACCATCTCCTACATTATCTGTAATCAGAGAGTTATCACTGTTTTATCTGTGGTGTTACATAGGACTGCAGGTAACATCTACTACATTATCTGTACTCAGAGAGTTATCAGTGTGTTATCTGTGGTGTTACATAGGACTGCAGGTAACACCTACTACATTATCTGTACTCAGAGAGTTATCACTGCGTTATCTGTGGTGTTACATAGGACTGCAGGTAACACCTACTACATTATCTGTAATCAGAGAGTTATCACTGTGTTATCTGTGGTGTTACATAGGACTGCAGGTAACATCTACTACATTATCTGTACTCAGAGAGTTATCACTGTGTTATCTGTGGTGTTACATAGGACTGCAGGTAACACTACTACATTATCTGTACTCAGTGAGTTATCACTGTGTTATCTGTGGTGTTACATAGGACTGCAGGTGACATCTACTACATTATCTGTACTCAGAGAGTTATCACTGTGTTATCTGTGGGGTTACATAGGACTGCAGGTAACATCTACTACATTATCTGTACTCATAGAGTTATCACTATGTTATCTGTGGGGTTACATAGGACTGCAGGTAACATCTCCTACATTATCTGTAATCAGAGAGTTATCACTGTGTTATCTGTGGTGTTACATAGGACTGCGTGTAGTATTAACTATACTACTTGGATGCTGCCTCCTGTTATGTGGAGTTTCTTACTTTGCTCTAAATGCTGCAAACCGACTGGTGAACATTAAGATGTATCGATCGACCAGCACCTGCGGAGAGACCAAGGTAAAGCAAGGGGGTTATCTTAGTGTCATATATATATATCTTTTTTGCGTGTCTAGACGTAACTAACTGTATGTAGGGTTCCAAATACAAGTATATGTGTATAATCCTTGTGCCCCCTACATATGTCCTACCGTATGTGTCCCCTACTTCTCCATGTATCCAGTCTATCTATATGTCACTACCGGATGTGTCCCCTATATCGCCATGTATCCAGTCTATCTATATGTCACTACCGGATGTGTCCCCTATATCTCCATGTATAAAGTGTATCTATATGTCACTACCGGATGTGTCCCCTATATCGCCATGTATCCAGTCTATCTATATGTCACTACCGGATGTGTCCCCTATATCTCCATGTATACAGTGTATCTATATGTCACTACCGGATGTGTCCCCTATATCGCCATGTATCCAGTCTATCTATATGTCACTACCGGATGTGTCCCCTATATCTCCATGTATACAGTGTATCTATATGTCACTACCGGATGTGTCCCCTATATCTCCATGTATCCAGTGTATCTATATGTCCTTACCGGATGTGTCTCCTATATCTCCATGTATACAGTGTATCTATATGTCACTACCGGATGTGTCCCCTGTATCTCCATGTATACAGTGTATCTATATGTCACTACCGGATGTGTCCCCTATATCTCCATGTATACAGTGTATCTATATGTCACTACCGGATGTGTCCCCTGTATCTCCATGTATACAGTGTATCTATATGTCACTACCGGATGTGTCCCCTGTATCTCCATGTATCTATATGTCACTACCGGATGTGTCCCCTGTATTTCCATGTATACAGTGTATCTATATGTCACTACCGGATGTGTCCCCTATATCTCCATGTATACAGTGTATCTATATGTCACTACCGGATGTGTCCCCTGTATCTCCATGTATACAGTGTATCTATATGTCACTACCGGATGTGTCCCCTATATCTCCATGTATCCAGTGTATCTATATGTCCTTACCGGATGTGTCTCCTATATCTCCATGTATCTATATGTCACTACCGGATGTGTCCCCTGTATCTCCATGTATACATTGCCTGTATAGATGGCCTCTGGTTACTCACCTGGTTGTGTTTGTACATGACAGGAAATGTGAAGATCCCAATCACCCCTAGAATAAATATAAAATGGCATGAATACAAGGACCAGGACAGTATATCACTGTATATAGGGGGTGGCACATAATCCACATCCAGCCCCACTTATCCCACACCCCAGTGTATACAGGGGGGGCCACACTTCTGGACACGCCGTCAGGTGAGAGGCCACTATCTTACCGAGGAGCAGCAGGGTCAATCCATTAACCACGGCACCAACGTATGTGAGGAGGTAGAGGAGGAGCAGGAACTGCGGGAGGAAAGACCAAGCAAATGTCAATAAAGAACCAGATTTTTGCACTCACCGTAAAGTCTTTTTGTCAATGAATCTATTGGGGGACAGAATTAAGGATTTCTGCTCCTGCTACTAGAAGTCGAGAATAGGGAGAAGAGTCTTGGCTCTCCCGGCTCAGCTTTACCATCAACACAGACACAAAAAACGACAACCACATCCATGGTCCGAGAAAAAAACGGTCGGAACGACGGGTCCCGGGCCTGAAGAAATAACCAAAAATAAGGGGGCTGAGGTCTGTGCACCCCACTAGGTTCAACGAGAAATAGATTTTGCGGCGAGGACAAAAACCTTGTTTTCTCATTAATCATGGGGACGCGGCGTTATGGGATGTCCTGACGCAGCACACGGGGGTGAGAAAAAATAACAGTAACTCAGCCGCCTGCACCACCTGCGACCTGGAGCGGCACCCGCAAACGACCAGGCATGAAATCAACGTGCCCAGAGTCCCAGGCAGACCGCCCTGCGGACCAGAGCAACGGAAGACGGGCGGCCGTACAATGGGCAGCGAGCCAAAGGGGAGGAACTTTACACTTGGACCGATAGGTTTCCAAAATCCCCAAAAATTGGACAAAAGAGAGAAGGAGAAAATCCACGGCGCTCAACATTCAGTAGAAATATTCTTTGTTTCAGCAGCAGAGCAATAAACGTGGGGCTCAAGTCTACGGGCGCTCCGCGTGCCCCCGCTTTGTCCGGTAGACCCCGACCCCCCGGGGAAAGTCTAATCTCAGGGCTTTGAGACTCAAATACAAAGTCTACACAGGAACCGTCTTCATAGAATACAAAGCAATTGTTACAATGAATCATTTAGACAAGGAACTTAGATGATTGCGATCACTCAGACCCGCCGGTCCTAGGGCCTGGACCGCCCTCAGAATAAGTTCCGCTTCTTTTTGGGGATTATGTTTATTACCCCCTGGAACGAGCTGCTCAATACAATTCAGACCGGAGAACGTCGTCTCCAGGGTTTCCTTTATGATGAACAATCATATGATCAATAAGACGCGGGGAACCCTCCCCCGCCCGGAGCGATCAGACGTGTTCCCCGGGCCGAGAGTCTTCCCCATGTAAAAGGCTGCTGGAAAACATCACGACGTACCCCAGAAACTTGTACCCCACAATCTGAGGGACCTCCACTACAGAATATACAATGTGCACATCTTTAGTTCCCTCTCGGGATCATCTCGCTGGACCAAATCTCCTGCACCTTCTGACCCACAAATCGTCCTGACAAGAACGTCCCTGCGGTCGGTACAACGTCTACACGGGACGGGGGGGCATTGACCGCAACTTCAGAAAGTAGAGGGTCATTTTCAGCCGCTACAAGTCCCTCTTATTGCTGCACGAACGACATTGTCCAAAGGAAAAGACGAATCTCGAGCTCTTTTTCTCTTTATTAGGGGGAGTTCACACTGAGCTTTTTGACGAGTTTTTTGACGCAGAAACCTCGCAGGAAAACGCGCCAAAAAACAACTGAAAATGCCTACTATTGATTTCAATGGGAGGCGGAGGCGTTTTTTTTCCCGGCTCGCGGGAAAAAAAATCGGCGTGAGGCAGATTTTCCTCCTGCAAAAAACTCTTGTGTGAACGCAGCCTTAGTATTTTGCGTTCCTCGTGCTCCCAATAGTTGCGCTCTATTCTGACGCCTTCCTTTCTCTCAAATACGTCCTCAGCCTGTACTTCGAATGTTACATAATTGATATTTATCCTTCTAAGGGTATGTTCACACAGATTATTTTCGGCCGCTTTGAAAAACGGCCTCGTAAAAAAACGGCCACGAAAAAGAAGTGCATGCCACGTCTTCAGCCGTTTTTGGAGCCGTTTTTGGAGCCTATGGAAAAACAGCTCCAAAGACGACCGTAAAAAACGCAGTGAAAACGCTGTTTTCCCTTGAAGCTCCGTATTTTGAGACGTTTTTTATTTTGTGTGTGCACAGAGCCCGAGTCTCAGGAATAGGACTTGTATAGAGAAAATATCCAGAGAGGAACCAGCAGGCGAGGGAGGGGACCAAGTGGACGGCGCACCCCCCAGAAGTGTCTTATCTGAGCCAGAAGTGTCATCTCCAATATCAGACCCATTGCAATATCCAGAAGTGCCGGGCCCTATAATCTTCTCCTGAAAAAGAAAGATGGACACTAAACCCAAAGAGTCCTCCAGTCGATAGCCGTCCGGCAATCTGCCTGTGCTCACTGAGCGCTCGGACCTGAAAACATCTCCTGAAGATTCATCCTGCGTTCAGCTTTCTACAAGTCCATCTCAAGCTTATGGCGCCATTGTGAGCAGAACCCCCATCTTTCTCCAGGAGACGCTTCCGCTTGACACCTGTTTTGTGGTCTCTCTCCCCTCTGGCGCCCCCTTGGTCTGTGGCTTCTAAAGGGATTACATCTGTAGCAGCCACGAGGCAGGTGGGAGTGTCCACAGAAATATTAATGGAAGTGTCATCTCCATGGCCCCGATCCAGAGTCTGTATCTCTATAGTGAGGATTCCGACGTCTTCATCTACGGACTCTCCACTGGAAGATGCGATCGTCGTCTATATCACATTGGTCTCGTAGAAACGTGTCCCTTTTCCTTTCCTTAGAGGGGTTTTCTCATGAGAGACATTTAAGACATACCCACAGGACCCGCACCTCTCTCTACAACAGGGCCCCCAAAACCCCATTCTGCCGCTGTGTTGCGGCAAAATTCCAACCATGAAAAGGGTTACATGGTCGGGAGTTACGAAAACCGCGAACCTCGCTGAGCTACACGGCGTTCCTAAGTCCCATAGAACTGAATGGTAGTTATGGAAACAGCGCAGCTCGCATGCTACTCTGCGTCCGCAACTGCCATTCACTACTATGGGAGTCACGAAAATCAGCATAGCCAGCGAGGTTTCCTAACTCCCGACCATGTAACCAGGAAGTGGCCGGCAGTCTGCGAGGACAAAAGCTAGAAGGGGGTTTAGAGGCCCCGTTCTAGAGATAGGTGAGGTCGCAGAGGTGGGACCTGCATCTACCGGACGTGTAGGAGACATCCTGTGGATATGTAATAAATGTCTCATGGGAAAACCCCTTTAATATCAGCCGGAATATGGACAACCTTCTTCTCCAGCCGCTTTTGGAAATGATGGATCGGAGTCTCTGTAAGTCGACCCCTTAGTTCCACTTTGGCTTCACACAATTCCTCTTTTATGGATAGATATTTCTTCTCCGCACGAGGAAGGGGCAATGAGTGTTTGACATGTGGGTCTTTCCACGCGTTCATGAACTCTGCATCATCTCGATATTGCGCTATATCTTTAAACACCCTCAGGGACCGGCTGCTTTCCTGATAGGACTGTAAAGAGTTTACTGTCCAAAAAAATAATTTTGCCTCGTTTTCAGAGGTTGAAAAAAAATTGGAGCGCCGAAAAAACTCAGTCGCAGCGAGATAGATTTGGACTGTGCTTACAAAATGAAGGCCATGTAAAGTCCAGTCCCTCGGATGAGATAGGGAGGGGCGAAAAGAAGCGAGAACAAGGAAGGTGGAGAAGACGGGATAGGTCAGACCACTTTATCCCTATGGATGACCATAAAAGGTGATTTGCAGGACAAGGCAGCAAGTTCTGAAACCCACCTGACGAGGGGGATCGCCGCCAGAAAAGCTACAGAACCATCCCAGAAAGGAGATGCGGCAAAATGTCTCTCACAGATTCAAAGGGAGGAACCTGAACAGCTCCGAGAACGAAATGAAGATCCCAAAGCTCAATGCGATGTTTGCAAGGAGGGACCCCATAAGCAAAAAAAGTCTTCACCTGAGAACGAAAAGCCAAAAGTTCTCTGAAAAAGGACAGAGCAGAGACCTGACCCCTCAAGGAAGTTACACGGAGCCCCTGGTTAAGGCCTGACTGGCGGAAGGACAGGGTTCTGTGGAGCATCTCATAGGATAGAAATTCTTGCATTCACGCCAGCAGAAATAGCCTTCCCAGCTCCGGGGCGCACCTTCACCCTCAGAACCTCGACTTCAACAGCCACGCCATTAAATCTGAGGTAAAGCTCGGTGGAATTGCAGACCCTGGTAAAGCCAGTTGGGAAGTAGCAGAAGACGACATGGGGCGTCCGAGAGAAAGAAGATTAGGTCGGCATACGAGGGCCGGCGGCCACCAGAAACACAGGAATGACCCCCCCCCCCCCCCTCGAGTCTCTTGAGCACTCTGGGCAAGAGTAGAAATGGAGGGAAGAGATACAGGAGAGAGACCCCCTAGAGTGGCCACGCACTGACTGCGATGGTCCTGGGGTCATGTGCCCTGGCGACATAGGTTGGAACTTTATGGTTAAGACGGGACACAAAAGATCCACATCCGGGCCGCCCCACCTCTGGCACAGTTGATTAAATACTTTTGGGTGAAGAGACCGCTCTCCGGGATCTAGTCTGTCGGCTGAGAAAACCTGCGGCACGGTTGTCCACTCCTGGTGTTTGGACCGCGGACAGAGCTGGAAGATGTTTTTCCAGCCACAGTAAGATCCGAGAAGATTCCAACAGATTTGCCCAACTCCTGGTGCATCCCTGGTGGTTCAGATAAGTAACCGCCGTGGAGTTGTCGGTCTGGATCCCCACCCTGAAGAACTAGGAGAGGGTCTGGATCCTCACCCTGAAGAACTAGGAGAGGGTCTGGATCCTCACCCTGAAGAACTAGGAGAGGGCTAGGAAATTGCCCCCACATGTAGGTTGATCTGCAAGGACATTTATTCCTGTGACCAAGTTCCCTGAACTGTTTGAGGACCAAAAACCCACCCGATATGACCGGCCATCGGAGGGGAGGAAAAGACCGACCCGTTCAGATGGTCAATAAGGTCTCCGACCATCGCAACCCCTGATTGGCCCGATAGGGCAGGAGAATCAACTTATCCAGCGAGTTCTGGGACTTGTCCCAACGCAGAAGGATTGCCCTCTGACTTGTGCATATGGAACCGACTCGAAGGTTGACACTACTCTGCCCAGCAGTTGCAAAATACAGGAGTCTCCTGGTGAAGAAGAGCCACCTCGGCCTGAATGGAGGCTACATTGTCCCCTAGAAGAAAGACTGGAGAAAGAGTTGGGACCAATGAGGGGTTTTCTGGTTGTTGATCCCTCCAAATGTCCTCAAAGTGTCCAGAGAGATATGGAGACCGGGGAAAATGTCGTTTCTGGAGGGCGCCTTCACCAAGTGGTCGTCCAGGTAAGAGAGGACAGAGACCCCCAGGGCTTGGAGAAACAAAAGAGAGTCGCCAGGACCTTGGTGAAGACCCAACAAGATGTGGTGAGATTAAAAGGAAGAGCAACACATTGGAAATGCAGAGAACGCGCTGGGAAACGAAGAAAACGTTGGTGGGTCCTTACGATGGGAATATGGAGCGTCGGGACTGTCGATGGGAGAGGAATCCTCCTGGTTCTAGTGATGCCGTGACCGGCCGCCAGCCAAACTGCCGAACATGAAGGACGTTTTTGACCATCCTCAGGTCCAGGATTGGATGAAGAAACTCGTCCTTGGGAACGGTAAAAAGAATATAACACTGGAAATCGTTCCAGCCGAGGGACTGGGACACAAACCTTCCACAGGAGAAGGGAAGAAAAAGCAAAAGCTGGAACCGGAGTAGAGAGAATGTTCCAGGAGGAAGTGTAGAAATCCACATCCCAAACCAGGCGTCATCCACGTGAGCGAGCCACGCCTTCTGAAGGTAGAGACGTCATCCACGTGAGCAAGCCACGCCTTCTGAAGGTAGAGACGTCATCCACGTGAGCGAGCCACGCTTCCTGAAGGTAGAGACGTCATCCACGTGAGCGAGCCACGCCTTCTGAAGGTAGAGACATCATCCACGTGAGCGAGCCACGCTTCCTGAAGTTAGAGGCGTTATCCACGTGAGCGAGCCACGCTTCCTGAAGGTAGAGGCGTCATCCACGTGAGCGAGCCACGCTTCCTGAAGGTAGAGGCGTTATCCACGTGAGCGAGCCACGCTTCCTGAAGTTAGAGGCGTTATCCACGTGAGCGAGCCACGCTTCCTGAAGGTAGAGGCGTCATCCACGTGAGCGAGCCACGCTTCCTGAAGGTAGAGGCGTCATCCCGCCGCGAGGGCTCGTAGTCAAGACTTATTTCTACCTAATGTCGCCTCCTAGTGGTGGTAGAAGATAACCATGGTGCTGTGTCCCTCAGTGACTAATGAGAAACAGGGTCTAAGACCCCAAAACTGAGGGTGTCATTTCAGGGTGCACATATAGTACAAAGCACGGGTAACACATAGGGGCAGATTTACTAAGTAATGAGAAAATATAACCCCCTCGCCGCCGCTCTTCCCTCCTCGACGCCGCTCTTCCCCCCCTCGCCGCCGCTCGTCTCCCCTCGCCGCCGCTCGTCCCCCCTCGCAGCTGCTCATACAACATTATGATGCCAAAAAGCAGAAGAACCTGATCTGCAAATCCGAGCTGCATCGTATACAAGGTTTGGACGCTGCAGGAGCCGCGGGGGAGGTGGTGCGGTTAGAATACAGTCTGTAAATTATTTATCTAATTCATTGTCCACTGGGGTGAGGGCAGTATGATCGGGGTGAGGGAGGGTACGAGCCCCAACATTGCCCTCTGTCTTACTACCCCCAACGAGTTTTCTGGCGTAAAGTACCCCCCCCCCCCCCCCGTCCTACAAAAGTGGCGCATAAAGTCCATAAGTCATCATTTTCCATTTTGGTCCCTCTTGCAACTTCTTTATGCCAGAAAATTGGTTTAGAAGGTTGAGAGATTGTACAGGTGAGGGGCAAAATACACAGGTGAGGGGCAAAATACACAGGTGAGGGGCAAAATACACAGGTGAGGGGCAAAATACACAGGTGAGGGGTAAAATACACAGGTGAGGGGCAAAATACACAGGTGAGGGGTATAATACGCAGGTGAGGGGTATAATACGCAGGTGAGGGGTAAAATACACAGGTGAGGGGTATAATACACAGGTGAGGGGTATAATACACAGGTGAGGGGTATAATACGCAGGTGAGGGGTAAAATACACAGATGAGGGGTATAATACTCAGGTGAGGCGTATAATACGCAGGTGAGGGGCAAAATACACAGGTGAGGGACAAAATACACAGGTGAGGGGTAAAATACACAGGTGAGGGGTATAATACACAGGTGAGGGGTATAATACGCAGGTGAGGGGTATAATACGCAGGTGAGGGGTATAATACGCAGGTGAGGGGTATAATACGCAGGTGAGGGGTATAATACGCAGGTGAGGGGTATAATACGCAGGTGAGGGGTATAATACGCAGGTGAGGGGTAAAATACACAGGTGAGGGGTATAATACTCAGGTGAGGGGTATAATACTCAGGTGAGGCGTATAATACGCAGGTGAGGGGTAAAATACACAGGTGAGGGGTATAATACGCAGGTGAGGGGTATAATACGCAGGTGAGGGGTAAAATACACAGGTGAGGGGTATAATACACAGGTGAGGGGTATAATACACAGGTGAGGGGTATAATACGCAGGTGAGGGGTAAAATACACAGATGAGGGGTATAATACTCAGGTGAGGCGTATAATACGCAGGTGAGGGGCAAAATACACAGGTGAGGGACAAAATACACAGGTGAGGGGTAAAATACACAGGTGAGGGGTATAATACACAGGTGAGGGGTATAATACGCAGGTGAGGGGTATAATACGCAGGTGAGGGGTATAATACGCAGGTGAGGGGTATAATACGCAGGTGAGGGGTATAATACGCAGGTGAGGGGTATAATACGCAGGTGAGGGGTAAAATACACAGGTGAGGGGTATAATACACAGGTGAGGGGTATAATACACAGGTGAGGGGTATAATACGCAGGTGAGGGGTAAAATACACAGGTGAGGGGTATAATACTCAGGTGAGGGGTATAATACTCAGGTGAGGCGTATAATACGCAGGTGAGGGGTAAAATACACAGGTGAGGGGTATAATACACAGGTGAGGGGTATAATACACAGGTGAGGGGTATAATACGCAGGTGAGGGGTAAAATACACAGGTGAGGGGTATAATACTCAGGTGAGGCGTATAATACACAGGTGAGGGGTATAATACGCAGGTGAGGGGTAAAATACACAGGTGAGGGGTAAAATACACAGGTGAGGGGTAAAATACACAGGTGAGGGGTAAAATACACAGGTGAGGGGTAAAATACGCAGGTGAGGGGTAAAATACGCAGGTGAGGGGTAAAATACGCAGGTGAGGGGTAAAATACGCAGGTGAGGGGTAAAATACGCAGGTGAGGGGTAAAATACACAGGTGAGGGGTAAAATACACAGGTGAGGGGTAAAATACACAGGTGAGGGGCAAAATACACAGGTGAGGGATAAAATACTCAGGTGAGGGGCAAAATACACAGGTGAGGGGTAAAATACACAGGTGAGGGGTAAAATACACAGGTGAGGGGTATAATACACAGGTGAGGGGTATAATACACAGGTGAGGGGTATAATACGCAGGTGAGGGGTATAATACGCAGGTGAGGGGTATAATACGCAGGTGAGGGGTAAAATACACAGGTGAGGGGTATAATACACAGGTGAGGGGTATAATACACAGGTGAGGGGTATAATACGCAGGTGAGGGGTAAAATACACAGGTGAGGGGTATAATACTCAGGTGAGGCGTATAATACGCAGGTGAGGGGTAAAATACACAGGTGAGGGGTATAATACACAGGTGAGGGGTATAATACACAGGTGAGGGGTATAATACGCAGGTGAGGGGTAAAATACACAGGTGAGGGGTAAAATACACAGGTGAGGGGTAAAATACACAGGTGAGGGGTAAAATACGCAGGTGAGGGGTAAAATACGCAGGTGAGGGGTAAAATACGCAGGTGAGGGGTAAAATACGCAGGTGAGGGGTAAAATACACAGGTGAGGGGTAAAATACACAGGTGAGGGGTAAAATACACAGGTGAGGGGCAAAATACACAGGTGAGGGATAAAATACTCAGGTGAGGGGCAAAATACACAGGTGAGGGGTAAAATACACAGGTGAGGGGTAAAATACACAGGTGAGGGGCAAAATACACAGGTGAGGGGCAAAATACGCAGGTGAGGGGTAAAATACACAGGTGAGGGGCAAAATACGCAGGTGAGGGGTAAAATACACAGGTGAGGGGTATAATACTCAGGTGAGGGGCAAATACACAGGTGAGGGGTATAATACTCAGGTGAGGGGTATAATTTACAGGTGAGGGGTAAAATACACAGGTGAGGGGTAAAATATTCAGGTGAGGGGTATAATACTCAGGTGAGGGGTATAATATTCAGGTGAGGGGTATAATACTCAGGTGAGGGGCAAAATACACAGGTGAGGGGTAAAATACACAGGTGAGGGGTAAAATACACAGGTGAGGGGCAAAATACACAGGTGAGGGGTAAAATACACAGGTGAGGGGCAAAATACACAGGTGAGGGCTACAATATAAAATAAAAGTCACCTTTAGTGACTCCTTTGTGTCCTGCACTAAGAAGAGTCTGCGGAGAGTGGATAATGCAGTAAAGAAGAGAACCACGAGATGAGCAGTGACCACCTCCACCTGCTGCGAGGGGAGAACGGGCTCCATGTCCAGATACTTCCTGAGGAGAGGAAATGTTGAGATAGAACATAAGAAACACTGACACTACTACATTACTCAACTACACCAACCATGGCACTGCTACAATACTCAACTACACCAACCCTGGCACTGCTACAATACTCAACTACACCAACCCTGGCACTCCTACAATACTCAACTACACCAACCCTGGCACTGCTACAATACTCAACTACACCAACCCTGGCACTGCTACAATACTCAACTACACCAACCCTGGCACTGCTACATTACTCAACTACACCAACCCTGGCACTGCTACATTACTCAACTACACCAACCCTGGCACTGCTACATTACTCAACTACACCAACCCTGGCACTACTACATTACTGAACTACACCAACCATGGCACTGCTACATTACTCAACTACACCAACCCTGGCACTGCTACAATACTCAACTACACCAACCCTGGCACTGCTACAATACTCAACTACACCAGCCCTGGCACTGCTACATTACTCAACTACACCAACCCTGACACTACTACATTACTCAACTACACAAGCCCTGGCACTGCTACAATCCTCTGCTACACCAGCCCTGGCACTGCTACATTACTCAACTACACCAACCCTGACACTACTACATTACTCAACTACACCAGCCCTGGCACTGCTACAATTCTCTGCTACACCAAGTACCACTGACAATACAATTCTCTGCTGCACTGAGTAACCTTGACACTGCTGCACTGAGTAACCCTGACACTGCTGCACTGAGTAACCCTGACACTGCTGCACTGAGTAACCCTGACACTGCTGCACTGAGTAACCCTGACACTGCTGCACTGAGTAACCCTGACACTGCTGCACTGAGTAACCCTGACACTGCTGCACTGAGTAACCCTGACACTGCTGCACTGAGTAACCCTGACACTGCTGCACTGAGTAACCCTGACACTGCTGCACTGAGTAACCCTGACACTGCTGCACTGAGTAACCCTGACACTGCTGCACTGAGTAACTCTGACACTGCTGCACTGAGTAACCCTGACACTGCTGCACTGAGTAACCCTGACACTGCACAGTGCAGTCATCTGGTGGTTTCTGTGACTTTGGGTCACTCACTGGAAGGGATTGGCTCCGTCTCTTCTCCTCAGGAGTTTGCAGTAGAGCCGCATTGTGAGCGCCGCGCTGAGGACGAGGAGACAGGAGTAAGAGACGACGCTGATCGCACTGAACTGGATGAGACACAACAGGCAGAGGGTGAGTCCGGTGAGACAGGCGGCAGAGAGGGTGATGTCTCTCCAGTACAGGAGGTCTACCACTGAGAGAGAGAAGAGAGAGAGCGTCAGCAGGGGCGAGGAGTGCCAGGGGAGTGTCCGCATGGGCGAGGAGAGCGTCAGCAGGGGCAGGGAGAGCGTCAGCAGGGGCGAGGAGAGCCAGGGGAGCGTCAGCAGGGGCGAGGAGTGCCAGGGGAGTGTCCGCATGGGCGAGGAGAGCGTCAGCAGGGGCGAGGAGAGCGTCAGCAGGGGCAGGGAGAGCGTCAGCAGGGGCGAGGAGAGCCAGGGGAGCGTCAGCAGGGGCGAGGAGTGCCAGGGGAGTGTCCGCATGGGCGAGGAGAGCGTCAGCAGGGGCGAGGAGAGCGTCAGCAGGGGCAGGGAGAGCGTCAGCAGGGGCGAGGAGAGCCAGGGGAGCGTCAGCAGGGGCGAGGAGAGCGTCAGCAGGGGCGAGGAGAGCGTCAGCAGGGGCGAGGAGTGGGAGAAGAGTGTCAGATGTGCGAGGAGAGCGTCAGCAGGTGCGAGGAGAGCATCAGGGGCGAGGAGAGCGTCAGCAGGGGCGAGGAGTGCCAGGAGAGCGTCAGCAGGGGCGAGGAGTGCGTCAGCAGGGGCGAGGAGTGCCAGGAGAGCGTCAGCAGGGGCGAGGAGTGCCAGGAGAGCGTCAGCAGGGGCGAGGAGTGCCAGGAGAGCGTCAGCAGGGGCGAGGAGTGCCAGGAGAGCGTCAGCAGGGGCGAAGAGTGACAGGAGAGCGTCAGCAGGGGCGAGGAGTGCCAGGAGAGCGTCAGCAGGGGCGAGGAGAGCCAGGGGAGCGTCAGCAGGGGCGAGGAGAGCCAGGAGAGCGTCAGCAGGGGCGAGGAGTGCCAGGAGAGAGTCAGCAGGGGCGAGGAGTGCCAGGAGAGCGTCAGCAGGGGCGAGGAGTGCCAGGAGAGCGTCAGCAGGGGCGAGGAGTGCCAGGAGAGCGTCAGCAGGGGCGAGGAGAGCCAGGGGAGCGTCAGCAGGGGCGAGGAGTGCCAGGAGAGCGTCAGCAGGGGCGAGGAGTGCCAGGGGAGCGTCAGCAGGGGCGAGGAGTGCCAGGGGAACGTCAGCAGGGGCGAGGAGTGCCAGGGGAGCGTCAGCAGGGGCAAGGAGAGCGTCAGCAGGGGCGAGGAGAGCGTCAGCAGGGGGCGAGGAGAGCGTCAGCAGGGGCCAGGACAGCGTCAGCAGGGGCGAGGAGTGTGAGGAGAGCGTCAGCAGGGGCGAGGAGTGTGAGGAGAGCGTCAGCAGGCGCGAGGAGTGGCAGGAGAGCGTCAGCAGGGGCGAGGAGTGCCAGGAGAGCGTCAGCATGGGCGAGGAGTGTGAGGAGAGCGTCAGCGGGGGCGAGGAGTGTGAGGAGAGCGTCAGCGTGGGCGAGGAGTGTAAGGAGAGTGTCAGCAGGGGCGAGGAGTGCCAGGAGAGCGTCAGCAGGGGTGAGGAGAGCGTCAGCAGGGGCGAGGAGTGCCAGGAGAGCGTCAGCAGGGGCGAGGAGTGCCAGCAGAGCGTCAGCAGGGGTGAGGAGACCGTCAGTAGAGGTGAGGAGAGCGTCAGTAGAGGTGAGAGCGTCAGTAGGGGTGAGGAGAGCGTCAGCAGGGGCGAGGAGTGCCAGGAGAGCGTCAGCAGGGGCGAGGAGTGTGAGGAGAGTGTCAGCATGGGCGAGGAGTGTAAGGAGAGCGTCAGTGGGGGCGAGGAGTGTGAGGAGAGCGTCAGTGGGGTGAGGAGTGTAAGGAGAGCGTCAGCGGGGGTGAGGAGTGTAAGGAGAGCGTCAGCGGGGTGAGGAGTGTAAGGAGAGCGTCAGCGGGGGTGAGGAGTGTGAGGAGAGCGTCAGTAGGGGTGAGGAGAGCGTCAGCGGGGGTGAGGAGTGTGAGGAGAGCGTCAGTAGGGTGAGGAGAGCGTCAGTAGGGGTGAGGAGAGCGTCAGCGGGGGTGAGGAGAGCGTCAGCGGGGGTGGGGAGTGTGAGGAGAGCGTCAGTAGGGGTGAGGAGAGTGTCAGCGTGGGTGAGGAGTGTGAGGAGAGCGTCAGTAGGGGTGAGGAGAGCGTCAGTAGGGGTGAGGAGAGCGTCAGTAGGGGTGAGGAGAGCGTTAGCGGGGGTGAGGAGAGCGTCAGTAGGGGTGAGGAGAGCGTCAGCGGGGTGAGGAATGTGAGGAGATCGTCAGTAGGGGTGAGGAGAGCGTCAGTAGGGGTGAGGAGAGCATCAGCGGGGTGAGGAGTGTGAGGAGAGCGTCAGTAGGGGTGAGGAGAGCGTCAGTAGGGGTGAGGAGAGCGTCAGTAGGGGTGAGGAGAGCGTCAGTAGGGGTGAGGAGAGCGTCAGCGGGGGTGAGGAGTGTGAGGAGAGCGTCAGTAGGGGTGAGGAGAGCGTCAGTAGGGGTGAGGAGAGCGTCAGCGGGGGTGAGGAGTGTGAGGAGAGCGTCAGTAGGGGTGAGGAGAGCGTCAGTAGGGGTGAGGAGAGCGTCAGCGGGGGTGAGGAGTG
This sequence comes from Rhinoderma darwinii, assembly GCF_050947455.1. Taxonomy (NCBI): domain Eukaryota; kingdom Metazoa; phylum Chordata; class Amphibia; order Anura; family Rhinodermatidae; genus Rhinoderma; species Rhinoderma darwinii. The sequence continues at coordinate 462,434 of NW_027463673.1, read as the reverse complement.
TGAGGAGAGCGTCAGTAGGGGTGAGGAGAGCGTCAGCCGACACATTAGGGAGTATTCACACATGATTTTCCGCCATTTGCTGTGGTTTTGCAGTTAGAATATCACGGATAAATACTCATTTTAGCAGTGGGGTTTTGGGACGCGCGGGAAAACTGCACCATGTGAATACATCCTAACAGCAGTAATAATAATGGGGTGAAGTGGTCATCAGAGGGGGCTACACACCCAGCACAGGGGACCCCCCGCTGCCCAGGACAATACACCAATGACCGGGTCCTATTATTAACATCATAACATGGGGCATCAACCCCGCCGCCCGTCACTGCCCACCTATAGGGGACATCACATTCCCCCTCCCACAGATTACACTTCATAGATGAGCAAGTGACCCCAAAAAACGTCCCCTTCTGCTGGGCAATGTCTGAGCTTTTCTCTGGATTTTGCCCCGTTCTCTCCCTCAGGACTCACCCGCTTTCCTCATGATGTCCTCCTGGTAGCCGGTCTGGGGTGACAGGTGCTCGGAGTTTCTGTGGCCGGCGTCTGTGAGAGACAGAGGGAGACACTAATTATAGACGGACAGGGACAGCCCCCTGGGACTAGCAACAACCTCTGTCCCGAGAGAGACCCCCCCCACCCGAGGCCAGAAAAAGACACGGAGAACAGCTGCCCATACACAGGGTCAGCAGCTGCCCGCTCCCTGCAGGGCACCCCACATATGTCAGGGTGCCACAGCCAATAATGGGGGGACTAACACTGAATTCATGCCACAATAGAGAACGAAGTGCCCCCACAATGCAACACAAAACAGCTGCTACAGTGAATGAGCCCCACATGTACCCCACATGAACCCCACAATCAGCTCCATCACCCCTACGTCCCATCACAGATGGGGTGACGTGTCTGCTGCAGACAAGGATTCCACTCATTCACAGAAGCTTCAGTACAAAGCTGTGCGGCTTATAGAGATCAGAGAGCGCGTGGCGACAACCGCAACAACACAGGGCCAGACAGCAAAGACCGCCGTGTCCGCACCATATATACCAGCGCCATGTAATATAACCGATATCTGCAGAGCTGTGATGTCACTGCTGTATAATATAATATATCTGGAGAGCGGTGATGTCACTGCTGTATAATATAATATATCTGGAGAGCGGTGATGTCACTGAGTATAATATATCTTATATCTGGAGAGTGGTGATGTCACTGCTATATAATATAACTGATATCTGGAGAGCGGTGATGTCACTGCTGTATAATATAATATATCTGGAGAGCGGTGATGTCACTGAGTATAATATATCTTATATCTGGAGAGTGGTGATGTCACTGCTGTATAATATAACTGATATCTGGAGAGCGGTGATGTCACTGCTGTATAATATAATATATCTGGAGAGCTGTGATGTCACTGCTGTATAATATAACTGATATCTGGAGAGTGGTGATGTCACTGCTGTATAATATAACTGTTATCTGGAGAGCGGTGATGTCACTGCTGTATAATATAACTGATATCTGGAGAGCGGTGATGTCACTGCTGTATAATATAACTGATATCTGAAGAGCGGTGATGTCACTGCTGTATAATATAACTGATATCTGGAGAGCGGTGATGTCACTGCTGTATAATATAACTGATATCTGGAGAGCGGTGATGTCACTGCTGTATAATATAACTGATATCTGGAGAGCGGTGATGTCACTGCTGTATAATATAATATATCTGGAGAGCGGTGATGTCACTGCTATATAATATATCTGGAGAGCGGTGATGTCACTGCTGTATAATATAACTGATATCTGGAGAGCGGTGATGTCACTGCTGTATAATATATCTGATATCTGGAGAGCGGTGATGTCACTGCTGTATAATATATCTTATATCTGGAGAGCGGTGATGTCACCGCTGTATAATATAACTGATATCTGGAGAGCGGTGATGTCACTGCTGTATAATATAACTTATATCTGGAGAGCGGTGATGTCACTGCTGTATAATATAACTGATATCTGGAGAGCGGTGATGTCACTGCTGTATAATATAACTGATATCTGGAGAGTGGTGATGCCACTGCTGTATAATATAACTGACATCTGGAGAGCGGTGATGTCACTGCTGTATAATATAACTGATATCTGGAGAGCGGTGATGTCACTGCTGTATAATATAACTGATATCTGGAGAGCGGTGATGTCACTGCTGTATAATATAACTGATATCTGGAGAGCGGTGATGTCACTGCTGTATAATATAACTGATATCTGGAGAGCGGTGATGTCACTGCTGTATAATATAACTGATATCTGGAGTGCAGTGATGTCACTGCTGTATAATATAACTGATGTCTGGAGAGCGGTGATGTCACTGCTGTATAATATAACTGATATCTGGAGAGCGGTGATGTCACTGATGTATAATATAACTGATATCTGGAGAGCGGTGATGTCACTGCTGTATAATATAATATATCTGGAGAGCGGTGATGTCACTGCTGTATAATATATCTGAAGAGCTGTGATGTCACTGCTGTATAATATAATATATCTGGAGAGCGGTGATGTCACTGCTGTATAATATAACTGATATCTGGAGAGCGGTGATGTCACTGCTGTATAATATATCTTATATCTGGAAAGCGGTGATGTCACTGCTGTATAATATAACTGATATCTGGAGATCGGTGATGTCACTGCTGTATAATATAACTGATATCTGGAGAGTGGTGATGTCACTGCTGTATAATATAACTGATATCTGGAGAGCAGTGATGTCACTGCTGTATAATATAATATATCTGAAGAGCTGTGATGTCACTGCTGTATAATATAATATATCTGGAGAGCGGTGATGTCACTGCTGTATAATATAACTGATATCTGGAGAGCGGTGATGTCACTGCTGTATAATATATCTTATATCTGGAGAGCGGTGATGTCACTGCTGTATAATATAACTGATATCTGGAGAGCGGTGATGTCACTGCTGTATAATATAATATATCTGAAGAGCTGTGATGTCACTGCTGTATAATATAATATATCTGGAGAGCGGTGATGTCACTGCTGTATAATATATCTAATATCTGGAGAGAGGTGATGTCACTGCTGTAAAATATATCTGATATCTGAAGAGCGGTGATGTCACTGCTATATAATATAATATATCTGGAGAGTGGTGATGTCACTGCTGTATAATATAATATATCTGGAGAGCGGTGATGTCACTGCTGTATAATATAACTGATATCTGGAGAGCGGTGATGTCACTGCTGTATAATATAACTGATATCTGGAGAGCGGTGATGTCACTGCTGTATAATATAACTGATATCTGGAGAGTGGTGATGTCACTGCTGTATAATATAACTGATATCTGGAGAGCAGTGATGTCACTGCTGTATAATATAATATATCTGAAGAGCTGTGATGTCACTGCTGTATAATATAATATATCTGGAGAGCGGTGATGTCACTGCTGTATAATATAACTGATATCTGGAGAGCGGTGATGTCACTGCTGTATAATATATCTTATATCTGGAGAGCGGTGATGTCACTGCTGTATAATATAACTGATATCTGGAGAGCGGTGATGTCACTGCTGTATAATATAATATATCTGAAGAGCGGTGATGTCACTGCTATATAATATAATATATCTGGAGAGCGGTGATGTCACTGCTGTATAATATATCTGATATCTGGAGAGAGGTGATGTCACTGCTGTAAAATATATCTGATATCTGAAGAGCGGTGATGTCACTGCTATATAATATAATATATCTGGAGAGTGGTGATGTCACTGCTGTATAATATAATATATCTGGAGAGCGGTGATGTCACTGCTGTATAATATAACTGATATCTGGAGAGCGGTGATGTCACTGCTGTATAATATAACTGATATCTGGAGAGCGGTGATGTCACTGCTGTATAATATATCTGATATCTGGAGAGCTGTGATGTCACTGCTGTATAATATAACTGATATCTGGAGAGCGGTGATGTCACTGCTGTATAACATAACTGATATCTGGAGGGCGGTGATGTCACTGCTGTATAATATAACGGATATCTGGAGAGCGGTGATGTCACTTCTGTATAATATAACTGATATCTGGAAGGCGGTGATGTCACTTCTGTATAATATAACTTATATCTGGAGAGCGGTGATGTCACTTCTGTATAATATAACTGATATCTGGAGAGCTGTGATGTCACTGCTGTATAATATATCTGATATCTGGAGAGCGGTGATGTCACTGCTGTATAATATAACTTATATCTGGGGAGCGGTGATGTCCCTGCTGTATAATATATCTTATATCTGGAGAGCGGTGATGTCACTGCTGTATAATATAACTGAAATCTGGAGAGCGGTGATGTCACTGCTGTATAATATAACTGATATCTGGAGAGCGGTGATGTCACTGCTGTATAATATAACTGATATCTGGAGAGCGGTGATGTCACTGCTGTATAATATAACTGATATCTGGAGAGCGGTGATGTCACTGCTATATAATATATCTGGAGAGCGGTGATGTCACTGCTGTATAATATATCTGATATCTGGAGAGCGGTGATGTCACTGCTGTATAATATAACTGATATCTGGAGATCGGTGATGTCACTGCTGTATAATATAACTGATATCTGGAGAGCAGTGATGTCACTGCTGTATAATATAACTGATATCTGGAGAGCGGTGATGTCACTGCTGTATAATATAATATATCTGAAGAGCTGTGATGTCACTGCTGTATAATATAATATATCTGGAGAGCGGTGATGTCACTGCTGTATAATATAACTGATGTCTGGAGAGCGGTGATGTCACTGCTGTATAATATATCTTATATCTGGAGAGCGGTGATGTCACTGCTGTATAATATAACTGATATCTGGAGAGTGGTGATGTCACTGCTGTATAATATAACTGATATCTGGAGAGCGGTGATGTCACTGCTGTATAATATAATATATCTGAAGAGCTGTGATGTCACTGCTGTATAATATAATATATCTGGAGAGCGGTGATGTCACTGCTGTATAATATAACTGATATCTGGAGAGCGGTGATGTCACTGCTGTATAATATAACTGATATCTGGAGAGCGGTGATGTCACTGCTGTATAATATATCTTATATCTGGAGAGCAGTGATGTCACTGCTGTATAATATAACTGATATCTGGAGAGTGGTGATGTCACTGCTGTATAATATAATATATCTGAAGAGCTGTGATGTCACTGCTGTATAATATAATTGATATCTGGAGAGCGGTGATGTCACTGCTGTATAATATAATTGATATCTGGAGAGCGGTGATGTCACTGCTGTATAATATAACTGATATCTGGAGAGCGGTGATGTCACTGCTGTATAATATAACTGATATCTGGAGAGCTGTGATGTCACTGCTGTATAATATAACTGATATCTGGAGATCGGTGATGTCACTGCTGTATAATATAACTGATATCTGGAAGGCGGTGATGTCACTTCTGTATAATATAACTTATATCTGGAGAGCGGTGATGTCACTTCTGTATAATATAACTGATATCTGGAGAGCTGTGATGTCACTGCTGTATAATATATCTGATATCTGGAGAGCGGTGATGTCACTGCTGTATAATATAATATATCTGGAGAGCGGTGATGTCACTGCTGTATAATATAACTGATATCTGGAGAGTGGTGATGTCACTGCTGTATAATATAACTGATATCTGGAGAGCGGTGATGTCACTGCTATATAATATAATATATCTGGAGAGCGGTGATATCACTGCTATATAATATATCTGGAGAGCGGTGATGTCACTGCTGTATAATATAACTGATATCTGGAGAGCGGTGATGTCACTGCTGTATAATATAACTGATATCTGGAGAGCGGTGATGTCACTGCTGTATAATATAATATATCTGAAGAGCTGTGATGTCACTGCTGTATAATATAACTGATATCTGGAGAGCGGTGATGTCACTGCTGTATAATATAACTGATGTCTGGAGAGCGGTGATGTCACTGCTGTATAATATATCTTATATCTGGAGAGCGGTGATGTCACTGCTGTATAATATAACTGATATCTGGAGAGTGCTGATGTCACTGCTGTATAATATAACTGATATCTGGAGAGCGGTGATGTCACTGCTGTATAATATAATATATCTGAAGAGCTGTGATGTCACTGCTGTATAATATAATATATCTGGAGAGCGGTGATGTCACTGCTGTATAATATAACTGATATCTGGAGAGCGGTGATGTCACTGCTGTATAATATAACTGATATCTGGAGAGCGGTGATGTCACTGCTGTATAATATAACTGATGTCTGGAGAGCGGTGATGTCACTGCTGTATAATATAACTGATATCTGGAGAGCGGTGATGTCACTGCTGTATAATATAACTGATATCTGGAGAGTGGTGATGTCACTGCTATATAATATAATATATCTGGAGAGCGGTGATGTCACTGCTGTATAATATAACTGATATCTGGAGAGCGGTGATGTCACTGCTGTATAATATAACTGATATCTGGAGAGCTGTGATGTCACTGCTGTATAATATATCTGATATCTGGAGAGCGGTGATGTCACTGCTATATAATATAATATATCTGGAGAGCGGTGATGTCACTGCTGTATAATATAACTGATATCTGGAGAGCGGTGATGTCACTGCTGTATAATATAATATATCTGAAGAGCTGTGATGTCACTGCTGTATAATATAATATATCTGGAGAGCGGTGATGTCACTGAGTATAATATATCTTATATCTGGAGAGTGGTGATGTCACTGCTGTATAATATAACTGATATCTGGAGAGCGGTGATGTCACTGCTGTATAATATAACTGATATCTGGAGATCGGTGATGTCACTGCTGTATAATATAACTGATATCTGGAAGGCGGTGATGTCACTTCTTTATAATATAACTGATATCTGGAGAGCTGTGATGTCACTGCTGTATAATATATATGATATCTGGAGAGCGGTGATGTCACTGCTGTATTATATATCTTATATCTGGAGAGCGGTGATGTCACTGCTGTATAATATATCTTATATCTGGAGAGCGGTGATGTCACTGCTATATAATATATCTGGAGAGCGGTGATGTCACTGCTGTATAATATAACTGATATCTGGAGAGCGGTGATGTCACTGCTGTATAATATAACTGATATCTGGAGAGCGGTGATGTCACTGCTGTATAATATAACTGATATCTGGAGAGCGGTGATGTCACTGCTGTATAATATAACTGATATCTGGAGAGCGGTGATGTCACTGCTGTATAATATAATATATCTGAAGAGCTGTGATGTCACTGCTGTATAATATAACTGATATCTGGAGAGCGGTGATGTCACTGCTGTATAATATAACTGATGTCTGGAGAGCGGTGATGTCACTGCTGTATAATATATCTTATATCTGGAGAGCGGTGATGTCACTGCTGTATAATATAACTGATATCTGGAGAGTGCTGATGTCACTGCTGTATAATATAACTGATATCTGGAGAGCGGTGATGTCACTGCTGTATAATATAATATATCTGAAGAGCTGTGATGTCACTGCTGTATAATATAATATATCTGGAGAGCGGTGATGTCACTGCTGTATAATATAACTGATATCTGGAGAGCGGTGATGTCACTGCTGTATAATATAACTGATATCTGGAGAGCGGTGATGTCACTGCTGTATAATATAACTGATATCTGGAGAGCAGTGATGTCACTGCTGTATAATATATCTTATATCTGGAGAGCGGTGATGTCACTGCTGTATAATATAACTGATATCTGGAGAGTGGTGATGTCACTGCTGTATAATATAATATATCTGAAGAGCTGTTATGTCACTGCTGTATAATATAATATATCTGGAGAGCGGTGATTTCACTGCTGTATAATATAATATATCTGGAGAGCGGTGATGTCACTGCTGTATAATATAACTGATATTTGGAGAGCGGTGATGTCACTGCTGTATAATATAACTGATATCTGGAGAGCTGTGATGTCACTGCTGTATAATATAATATATCTGAAGAGCTGTGATGTCACTGCTGTATAATATAATATATCTGGAGAGCGGTGATGTCACTGCTGTATAATATAACTGATATCTGGAGAGCGGTGATGTCACTGCTGTATAATATAACTGATATCTGGAGAGCGGTGATGTCACTGCTGTATAATATAATATATCTGAAGAGCTGTGATGTCACTGCTGTATAATATAATATATCTGGAGAGCGGTGATTTCACTGCTGTATAATCTATCTTATATCTGGAGAGCGGTGATGTCACTGCTGTATAATATAACTGATAGCTGGAGAGCGGTGATGTCACTGCTGTATAATATAACTGATATCTGGAGAGCGGTGATGTCACTGCTGTATAATATAACTGATATCTGGAGAGCTGTGATGTCACTGCTGTATAATATATCTGATATCTGGAGAGCGGTGATGTCACTGCTATATAATATAATATATCTGGAGAGCGGTGATGTCACTGCTGTATAATATAACTGATATCTGGAGAGCGGTGATGTCACTGCTGTATAATATATCTGATATCTGGAGAGCGGTGATGTCACTGCTGTATAATATAACTGATATCTGGAGTGCGGTGATGTCACTGCTGTATAATATAACTGATATCTGGAGAGCGGTGATGTCACTGCTGTATAATATATCTGATATCTGGAGAGAGGTGATGTCACTGCTGTATAATATAGCTGATATCTGGAGAGCGGTGATGTCACTGCTATATAATATAATATATCTGGAGAGTGGTGATGTCACTGCTGTATAATATAACTGATATCTGGAGAGCTGTGATGTCACTGCTGTATAATATAATATATCTGAAGAGCTGTGATGTCACTGCTGTATAATATAATATATCTGGAGAGCGGTGATGTCACTGCTGTATAATATAACTGATATCTGGAGAGCGGTGATGTCACTGCTGTATAATATATCTGATATCTGGAGAGAGGTGATGTCACTGCTGTATAATATAGCTGATATCTGGAGAGCGGTGATGTCACTGCTATATAATATAATATATCTGGAGAGTGGTGATGTCATTGCTGTATAATATAATATATCTGGAGAGCGGTGATGTCACTGCTGTATAATATAACTGATATCTGGAGAGCGGTGATGTCACTGCTGTATAATATAACTGATATCTGGAGAGCGGTGATGTCACTGCTGTATAATATATCTGATATCTGGAGAGCTGTGATGTCACTGCTGTATAATATAACTGATATCTGGAGAGCGGTGATGTCACTGCTGTATAATATAACTGATATCTGGAGGGCGGTGATGTCACTGCTGTATAATATAACGGATATCTGGAGAGCGGTGATGTCACTGCTGTATAATATAACTGATATCTGGAGAGAGGTGATGTCACTGCTGTATAATATAACTGATATCTGGAGAGCGGTGATGTCACTGCTGTATAATATAACTGATATCTGGAGAGCAGTGATGTCACTGCTGTATAATATATCTTATATCTGGAGAGCAGTGATGTCACTGCTGTATAATATATCTTATATCTGGAGAGAGGAGATGTCACTGCTGTATAATATAACTGATATCTGGAGAGCGGTGATGTCACTGCTGTATAATATAACTGATATCTGGAGAGCAGTGATGTCACTGCTGTATAATATATCTTATATCTGGAGAGCAGTGATGTCACTGCTGTATAATATATCTTATATCTGGAGAGTGGTGATGTCACTGCTGTATAATATAACTGATATCTGGAGAGCTGTGATGTCACTGCTGTATAATATAACTGATATCTGGAGAGCGGTGATGTCACTGCTGTATAATATAACTGATATCTGGAAGGCGGTGATGTCACTTCTGTATAATATAACTTATATCTGGAGAGCGGTGATGTCACTTCTGTATAATATAACTGATATCTGGAGAGCTGTGATGTCACTGCTGTATAATATATCTGATATCTGGAGTGCAGTGATGTCACTGCTGTATAATATAACTGATGTCTGGAGAGCGGTGATGTCACTGCTGTATAATATAACTGATATCTGGAGAGCGGTGATGTCACTGATGTATAATATAACTGATATCTGGAGGGCGGTGATGTCACTGCTGTATAATATAACGGATATCTGGAGAGCGGTGATGTCACTGCTGTATAATATAACTGATATCTGGAGAGAGGTGATGTCACTGCTGTATAATATAACTGATATCTGGAGAGCAGTGATGTCACTGCTGTATAATATATCTTATATCTGGAGAGCAGTGATGTCACTGCTGTATAATATATCTTATATCTGGAGAGAGGAGATGTCACTGCTGTATAATATAACTGATATCTGGAGAGCGGTGATGTCACTGCTGTATAATATAACTGATATCTGGAGAGCAGTGATGTCACTGCTGTATAATATATCTTATATCTGGAGAGCAGTGATGTCACTGCTGTATAATATATCTTATATCTGGAGAGTGGTGATGTCACTGCTGTATAACTGTGATGTCTGGAGAGCGGTGATGTCACTGCTGTATAATATAACTGATATCTGGAGAGCGGTGATGTCACTGATGTATAATATAACTGATATCTGGAGAGCGGTGATGTCACTGCTGTATAATATAATATATCTGGAGAGCGGTGATGTCACTGCTGTATAATATAATATATCTGAAGAGCTGTGATGTCACTGCTGTATAATATAATATATCTGGAGAGCGGTGATGTCACTGCTGTATAATATAACTGATATCTGGAGAGCGGTGATGTCACTGCTGTATAATATATCTTATATCTGGAGAGCGGTGATGTCACCGCTGTATAATATAACTGATATCTGGAGATCGGTGATGTCACTGCTGTATAATATAACTGATATCTGGAGAGTGGTGATGTCACTGCTGTATAATATAACTGATATCTGGAGAGCAGTGATGTCACTGCTGTATAATATAATATATCTGAAGAGCTGTGATGTCACTGCTGTATAATATAATATATCTGGAGAGCGGTGATGTCACTGCTGTATAATATAACTGATATCTGGAGAGCGGTGATGTCACTGCTGTATAATATATCTTATATCTGGAGAGCGGTGATGTCACTGCTGTATAATATAACTGATATCTGGAGAGCGGTGATGTCACTGCTGTATAATATAATATATCTGAAGAGCTGTGATGTCACTGCTGTATAATATAATATATCTGGAGAGCGGTGATTTCACTGCTGTATAATATAATATATCTGGAGAGCGGTGATGTCACTGCTGTATAATATAACTGATATCTGGAGAGTGGTGATGTCACTGCTGTATAATATAACTGATATCTGGAGAGCTGTGATGTCACTGCTGTATAATATATCTGATATCTGGAGAGCGGTGATGTCACTGCTATATAATATAATATATCTGGAGAGCGGTGATGTCACTGCTGTATAATATATCTGATATCTGGAGAGAGGTGATGTCACTGCTGTAAAATATATCTGATATCTGGAGAGCGGTGATGTCACTGCTATATAATATAATATATCTGGAGAGTGGTGATGTCACTGCTGTATAATATAATATATCTGGAGAGCGGTGATGTCACTGCTGTATAATATAACTGATATCTGGAGAGCGGTGATGTCACTGCTGTATAATATAACTGATATCTGGAGAGCGGTGATGTCACTGCTGTATAATATATCTGATATCTGGAGAGCTGTGATGTCACTGCTGTATAATATAACTGATATCTGGAGAGCGGTGATGTCACTGCTGTATAACATAACTGATATCTGGAGGGCGGTGATGTCACTGCTGTATAATATAACGGATATCTGGAGAGCGGTGATGTCACTTCTGTATAATATAACTGATATCTGGAAGGCGGTGATGTCACTTCTGTATAATATAACTTATATCTGGAGAGCGGTGATGTCACTTCTGTATAATATAACTGATATCTGGAGAGCTGTGATGTCACTGCTGTATAATATATCTGATATCTGGAGAGCGGTGATGTCACTGCTGTATAATATAACTTATATCTGGGGAGCGGTGATGTCCCTGCTGTATAATATATCTTATATCTGGAGAGCGGTGATGTCACTGCTGTATAATATAACTGATATCTGGAGAGCGGTGATGTCACTGCTGTATAATATAACTGATATCTGGAGAGCGGTGATGTCACTGCTGTATAATATAACTGATATCTGGAGAGCGGTGATGTCACTGCTGTATAATATAACTGATATCTGGAGAGCGGTGATGTCACTGCTATATAATATATCTGGAGAGCGGTGATGTCACTGCTGTATAATATATCTGATATCTGGAGAGCGGTGATGTCACTGCTGTATAATATAACTGATATCTGGAGATCGGTGATGTCACTGCTGTATAATATAACTGATATCTGGAGAGCGGTGATGTCACTGCTGTATAATATAACTGATATCTGGAGAGCGGTGATGTCACTGCTGTATAATATAATATATCTGAAGAGCTGTGATGTCACTGCTGTATAATATAATATATCTGGAGAGCGGTGATGTCACTGCTGTATAATATAACTGATGTCTGGAGAGCGGTGATGTCACTGCTGTATAATATATCTTATATCTGGAGAGCGGTGATGTCACTGCTGTATAATATAACTGATATCTGGAGAGTGGTGATGTCACTGCTGTATAATATAACTGATATCTGGAGAGCGGTGATGTCACTGCTGTATAATATAATATATCTGAAGAGCTGTGATGTCACTGCTGTATAATATAATATATCTGGAGAGCGGTGATGTCACTGCTGTATAATATAACTGATATCTGGAGAGCGGTGATGTCACTGCTGTATAATATAACTGATATCTGGAGAGCGGTGATGTCACTGCTGTATAATATATCTTATATCTGGAGAGCAGTGATGTCACTGCTGTATAATATAACTGATATCTGGAGAGTGGTGATGTCACTGCTGTATAATATAATATATCTGAAGAGCTGTGATGTCACTGCTGTATAATATAATTGATATCTGGAGAGCGGTGATGTCACTGCTGTATAATATAATTGATATCTGGAGAGCGGTGATGTCACTGCTGTATAATATAACTGATATCTGGAGAGCGGTGATGTCACTGCTGTATAATATAACTGATATCTGGAGAGCTGTGATGTCACTGCTGTATAATATAACTGATATCTGGAGATCGGTGATGTCACTGCTGTATAATATAACTGATATCTGGAAGGCGGTGATGTCACTTCTGTATAATATAACTTATATCTGGAGAGCGGTGATGTCACTTCTGTATAATATAACTGATATCTGGAGAGCTGTGATGTCACTGCTGTATAATATATCTGATATCTGGAGAGCGGTGATGTCACTGCTGTATAATATAATATATCTGGAGAGCGGTGATGTCACTGCTGTATAATATAACTGATATCTGGAGAGTGGTGATGTCACTGCTGTATAATATAACTGATATCTGGAGAGCGGTGATGTCACTGCTATATAATATAATATATCTGGAGAGCGGTGATATCACTGCTATATAATATATCTGGAGAGCGGTGATGTCACTGCTGTATAATATAACTGATATCTGGAGAGCGGTGATGTCACTGCTGTATAATATAACTGATATCTGGAGAGCGGTGATGTCACTGCTGTATAATATAATATATCTGAAGAGCTGTGATGTCACTGCTGTATAATATAACTGATATCTGGAGAGCGGTGATGTCACTGCTGTATAATATAACTGATGTCTGGAGAGCGGTGATGTCACTGCTGTATAATATATCTTATATCTGGAGAGCGGTGATGTCACTGCTGTATAATATAACTGATATCTGGAGAGTGCTGATGTCACTGCTGTATAATATAACTGATATCTGGAGAGCGGTGATGTCACTGCTGTATAATATAATATATCTGAAGAGCTGTGATGTCACTGCTGTATAATATAATATATCTGGAGAGCGGTGATGTCACTGCTGTATAATATAACTGATATCTGGAGAGCGGTGATGTCACTGCTGTATAATATAACTGATATCTGGAGAGCGGTGATGTCACTGCTGTATAATATAACTGATATCTGGAGAGTGGTGATGTCACTGCTGTATAATATAATATATCTGAAGAGCTGTTATGTCACTGCTGTATAATATAATATATCTGGAGAGCGGTGATTTCACTGCTGTATAATATAATATATCTGGAGAGCGGTGATGTCACTGCTGTATAATATAACTGATATCTGGAGAGCGGTGATGTCACTGCTGTATAATATAACTGATATCTGGAGAGCTGTGATGTCACTGCTGTATAATATATCTGATATCTGGAGAGCGGTGATGTCACTGCTATATAATATAATATATCTGGAGAGCGGTGATGTCACTGCTATATAATATAATATATCTGGAGAGTGGTGATGTCATTGCTGTATAATATAATATATCTGGAGAGCGGTGATGTCACTGCTGTATAATATAACTGATATCTGGAGAGCGGTGATGTCACTGCTGTATAATATAACTGATATCTGGAGAGCGGTGATGTCACTGCTGTATAATATATCTGATATCTGGAGAGCTGTGATGTCACTGCTGTATAATATAACTGATATCTGGAGAGCGGTGATGTCACTGCTGTATAATATAACTGATATCTGGAGGGCGGTGATGTCACTGCTGTATAATATAACGGATATCTGGAGAGCGGTGATGTCACTGCTGTATAATATAACTGATATCTGGAGAGAGGTGATGTCACTGCTGTATAATATAACTGATATCTGGAGAGCGGTGATGTCACTGCTGTATAATATAACTGATATCTGGAGAGCAGTGATGTCACTGCTGTATAATATATCTTATATCTGGAGAGCAGTGATGTCACTGCTATATAATATATCTTATATCTGGAGAGCGGTGATGTCACTGCTGTATAATATATCTTATATCTGGAGAGCAGTGATGTCACTGCTGTATAATATATCTTATATCTGGAGAGTGGTGATGTCACTGCTGTATAATATAACTGATATCTGGAGAGCTGTGATGTCACTGCTGTATAATATAACTGATATCTGGAGAGCGGTGATGTCACTGCTGTATAATATAACTGATATCTGGAAGGCGGTGATGTCACTTCTGTATAATATAACTTATATCTGGAGAGCGGTGATGTCACTTCTGTATAATATAACTGATATCTGGAGAGCTGTGATGTCACTGCTGTATAATATATCTGATATCTGGAGAGCGGTGATGTCACTGCTGTATAATATAACTGATATCTGGAGAGCGGTGATGTCACTGCTGTATAATATAACTGATATCTGGAGAGCAGTGATGTCACTGCTATATAATATAATATATCTGGAGAGCGGTGATGTCACTGCTATATAATATATCTGGAGAGCAGTGATGTCAATGCTGTATAATATATCTTATATCTGGAGAGCGGTGATGTCACTGCTGTATAATATAACTGATATCTGGAGAGCGGTGATGTCACTGCTGTATAATATAACTGATATCTGGGGAGCGGTGATGTCACTGCTGTATAATATAACTGATATCTGGAGAGCGGTGATGTCACTGCTGTATAATATATCTGATATCTGGAGATCGGTGATGTCACTGCTGTATAATATAACTGATATCTGGAGAGCGGTGATGTCACTGCTGTATAATATAACTGATATCTGGAGAGCGGTGATGTCACTGCTGTATAATATAACTGATATCTGGAGAGCGGTGATGTCACTGCTGTATAATATAATATATCTGAAGAGCTGTGATGTCACTGCTGTATAATATAATATCTCTGGAGAGCGGTGATGTCACTGCTGTATAATATAACTGATGTCTGGAGAGCGGTGATGTCACTGCTGTATAATATAATATATCTGGAGAGCGGTGATGTCACTGCTGTATAATATAACTGATGTCTGGAGAGCGGTGATGTCACTGCTGTATAATATAACTGATATCTGGAGAGCGGTGATTTCACTGCTGTATAATATAACTGATATCTGGAGAGCGGTGATGTCACTGCTGTATAATATAACTGATATCTGGAGAGCGGTGATGTCACTGCTGTATAATATAACTGATATCTGGAGAGCTGTGATGTCACTGCTGTATAATATATCTGATATCTGGAGAGCGGTGATGTCACTGCTGTATAATATAATATATCTGGAGAGCGGTGATGTCACTGCTGTATAATATAACTGATATCTGGAGAGCGGTGATGTCACTGCTGTATAATATAACTGATATCTGGAGAGCGGTGATGTCACTGCTGTATAATATAACTGATATCTGGAGAGCGGTGATGTCACTGCTGCATAATATAACTGATATCTGGAGAGCGGTGATGTCACTGCTATATAATATAATATATCTGGAGAGCGGTGATGTCACTGCTATATAATATATCTGGAGAGCGGTGATGTCACTGCTGTATAATATAACTGATATCTGGAGAGCGGTGATGTCACTGCTATATAATATAATATATCTGGAGAGCGGTGATGTCACTGCTATATAATATATCTGGAGAGCGGTGATGTCACTGCTGTATAAAATATCTGATATCTGGAGAGCGGTGATGTCACTGCTATATAATATATCTGGAGAGCTGTGATGTCACTGCTGTATAATATATATGATATCTGGAGAGCGGTGATGTCACTGCTGTATAATATAACTGATATCTGGAGAGCGGTGATGTCACTGCTGCATAATATAACTGATATCTGGAGAGCGGTGATGTCACTGCTATATAATATAATATATCTGGAGAGCGGTGATGTCACTGCTATATAATATATCTGGAGAGCGGTGATGTCACTGCTGTATAATATAACTGATATCTGGAGAGCGGTGATGTCACTGCTGTATAATATAACTGATATCTGGAGAGCAGTGATGTCACTGCTGTATAATATAACTGATATCTGGAGAGCGGTGATGTCACTGCTGTATAATATAACTGATATCTGGAGAGCGGTGATGTCACTGCTGTATAATATAATATATCTGAAGAGCTGTGATGTCACTGCTGTATAATATAACTGATATCTGGAGAGCGGTGATGTCACTGCTGTATAATATAACTGATGTCTGGAGAGCGGTGATGTCACTGCTGTATAATATAACTGATATCTGGAGAGTGCTGATGTCACTGCTGTATAATATAACTGATATCTGGAGAGCGGTGATGTCACTGCTGTATAATATAATATATCTGAAGAGCTGTGATGTCACTGCTGTATAATATAATATATCTGGAGAGCGGTGATGTCACTGCTGTATAATATAACTGATATCTGGAGAGCGGTGATGTCACTGCTGTATAATATAACTGATATCTGGAGAGCGGTGATGTCACTGCTGTATAATATAACTGATATCTGGAGAGCGGTGATGTCACTGCTGTATAATATATCTTATATCTGGAGAGCGGTGATGTCACTGCTGTATAATATAACTGATATCTGGAGAGTGGTGATGTCACTGCTGTATAATATAATATATATGAAGAGCTGTTATGTCACTGCTGTATAATATAATATATCTGGAGAGCGGTGATTTCACTGCTGTATAATATAATATATCTGGAGAGCGGTGATGTCACTGCTGTATAATATAACTGATATTTGGAGAGCGGTGATGTCACTGCTGTATAATATAACTGATATCTGGAGAGCTGTGATGTCACTGCTGTATAATATATCTGATATCTGGAGAGCGGTGATGTCACTGCTATATAATATAATATATCTGAAGAGCTGTGATGTCACTGCTGTATAATATAATATATCTGGAGAGCGGTGATGTCACTGCTGTATAATATTACTGATATCTGGAGAGCGGTGATGTCACTGCTGTATAATATAACTGATATCTGGAGAGCGGTGATGTCACTGCTGTATAATATAATATATCTGAAGAGCTGTGATGTCACTGCTGTATAATATAATATATCTGGAGAGCGGTGATTTCACTGCTGTATAATATATCTTATATCTGGAGAGCGGTGATGTCACTGCTGTATAATATAACTGATAGCTGGAGAGCGGTGATGTCACTGCTGTATAATATAACTGATATCTGGAGAGCGGTGATGTCACTGCTGTATAATATAACTGATATCTGGAGAGCTGTGATGTCACTGCTGTATAATATATCTGATATCTGGAGAGCGGTGATGTCACTGCTATATAATATAATATATCTGGAGAGCGGTGATGTCACTGCTGTATAATATAACTGATATCTGGAGAGCGGTGATGTCACTGCTGTATAATATATCTGATATCTGGAGAGCGGTGATGTCACTGCTGTATAATATAACTGATATCTGGAGTGCGGTGATGTCACTGCTGTATAATATAATATATCTGGAGAGCGGTGATGTCACTGCTGTATAATATAACTGATATCTGGAGAGCGGTGATGTCACTGCTGTATAATATATCTGATATCTGGAGAGAGGTGATGTCACTGCTGTATAATATAGCTGATATCTGGAGAGCGGTGATGTCACTGCTATATAATATAATATATCTGGAGAGTGGTGATGTCATTGCTGTATAATATAATATATCTGGAGAGCGGTGATGTCACTGCTGTATAATATAACTGATATCTGGAGAGCGGTGATGTCACTGCTGTATAATATAACTGATATCTGGAGAGCGGTGATGTCACTGCTGTATAATATATCTTATATCTGGAGAGCTGTGATGTCACTGCTGTATAATATAACTGATATCTGGAGAGCGGTGATGTCACTGCTGTATAATATAACTGATATCTGGAGGGCGGTGATGTCACTGCTGTATAATATAACGGATATCTGGAGAGCGGTGATGTCACTGCTGTATAATATAACTGATATCTGGAGAGAGGTGATGTCACTGCTGTATAATATAACTGATATCTGGAGAGCGGTGATGTCACTGCTGTATAATATAACTGATATCTGGAGAGCAGTGATGTCACTGCTGTATAATATATCTTATATCTGGAGAGCAGTGATGTCACTGCTGTATAATATATCTTATATCTGGAGAGAGGAGATGTCACTGCTGTATAATATAACTGATATCTGGAGAGCGGTGATGTCACTGCTGTATAATATAACTGATATCTGGAGAGCAGTGATGTCACTGCTGTATAATATATCTTATATCTGGAGAGCAGTGATGTCACTGCTGTATAATATATCTTATATCTGGAGAGTGGTGATGTCACTGCTGTATAATATAACTGATATCTGGAGAGCTGTGATGTCACTGCTGTATAATATAACTGATATCTGGAGAGCGGTGATGTCACTGCTGTATAATATAACTGATATCTGGAAGGCGGTGATGTCACTTCTGTATAATATAACTTATATCTGGAGAGCGGTGATGTCACTTCTGTATAATATAACTGATATCTGGAGAGCTGTGATGTCACTGCTGTATAATATATCTGATATCTGGAGAGCGGTGATGTCACTGCTGTATAATATAACTGATATCTGGAGAGCGGTGATGTCACTGCTGTATAATATAACTGATATCTGGAGAGCAGTGATGTCACTGCTATATAATATAATATATCTGGAGAGCGGTGATGTCACTGCTATATAATATATCTGGAGAGCAGTGATGTCACTGCTGTATAATATATCTTATATCTGGAGAGCGGTGATGTCACTGCTGTATAATATAACTGATATCTGGAGATCGGTGATGTCACTGCTGTATAATATAACTGATATCTGGAGAGCGGTGATGTCACTGCTGTATAATATAACTGATATCTGGAGAGCGGTGATGTCACTGCTGTATAATATAACTGATATCTGGAGAGCGGTGATGTCACTGCTGTATAATATAATATATCTGAAGAGCTGTGATGTCACTGCTGTATAATATAATATCTCTGGAGAGCGGTGATGTCACTGCTGTATAATATAACTGATGTCTGGAGAGCGGTGATGTCACTGCTGTATAATATATCTTATATCTGGAGAGCGGTGATGTCACTGCTGTATAATATAACTGATATCTGGAGAGTGGTGATGTCACTGCTGTATAATATAACTGATATCTGGAGAGCGGTGATGTCACTGCTGTATAATATAATATATCTGGAGAGCGGTGATGTCACTGCTGTATAATATAACTGATGTCTGGAGAGCGGTGATGTCACTGCTGTATAATATAACTGATATCTGGAGAGCGGTGATTTCACTGCTGTATAATATAACTGATATCTGGAGAGCTGTGATGTCACTGCTGTATAATATAACTGATATCTGGAGAGCTGTGATGTCACTGCTGTATAATATATCTGATATCTGGAGAGCGGTGATGTCACTGCTATATAATATAATATATCTGGAGAGCGGTGATGTCACTGCTGTATAATATAACTGATATCTGGAGAGCGGTGATGTCACTGCTGTATAATATATCTGATATCTGGAGAGCGGTGATGTCACTGCTATATAATATAATATATCTGGAGAGTGGTGATGTCACTGCTGTATAATATAATATATCTGGAGAGCGGTGATGTCACTGCTGTATAATATAACTGATATCTGGGGAGCGGTGATGTCACTGCTGTATAATATAACTGATATCTGGAGAGCGGTGATGTCACTGCTGTATAATATAACTGATATCTGGAGAGCGGTGATGTCACTGCTGTATAATATAACTGATATCTGGAGAGCGGTGATGTCACTGCTATATAATATAATATATCTGGAGAGCGGTGATGTCACTGCTATATAATATATCTGGAGAGCGGTGATGTCACTGCTGTATAAAATATCTGATATCTGGAGAGCGGTGATGTCACTGCTGTATAATATAACTGATATCTGGAGATCGGTGATGTCACTGCTGTATAATATAACTGATATCTGGAGAGCGGTGATGTCACTGCTGTATAATATAACTGATATCTGGAGAGCGGTGATGTCACTGCTGTATAATATAATATATCTGAAGAGCTGTGATGTCACTGCTGTATAATATAATATCTCTGGAGAGCGGTGATGTCACTGCTGTATAATATAACTGATGTCTGGAGAGCGGTGATGTCACTGCTGTATAATATATCTTATATCTGGAGAGCGGTGATGTCACTGCTGTATAATATAACTGATATCTGGAGAGTGGTGATGTCACTGCTGTATAATATAACTGATATCTGGAGAGCGGTGATGTCACTGCTGTATAATATAATATATCTGGAGAGCGGTGATGTCACTGCTGTACAATATAACTGATGTCTGGAGAGCGGTGATGTCACTGCTGTATAATATAACTGATATCTGGAGAGCGGTGATTTCACTGCTGTATAATATAATATATCTGGAGAGCGGTGATGTCACTGCTGTATAATATAACTGATATCTGGAGAGCGGTGATGTCACTGCTGTATAATATAACTGATATCTGGAGAGCTGTGATGTCACTGCTGTATAATATATCTGATATCTGGAGAGCGGTGATGTCACTGCTATATAATATAATATATTTGGAGAGCGGTGATGTCACTGCTGTATAATATAACTGATATCTGGAGAGCGGTGATGTCACTGCTGTATAATATAACTGATATCTGGAGAGCAGTGATGTCACTGCTGTATAATATATCTTATGTCTGGAGAGCAGTGATGTCACTGCTGTATAATATATCTTATATCTGGAGAGAGGAGATGTCACTGCTGTATAATATAACTGATATCTGGAGAGCGGTGATGTCACTGCTGTATAATATAACTGATATCTGGAGAGCAGTGATGTCACTGCTGTATAATATATCTTATATCTGGAGAGCAGTGATGTCACTGCTGTATAATATATCTTATATCTGGAGAGTGGTGATGTCACTGCTGTATAATATAACTGATATCTGGAGAGCTGTGATGTCACTGCTGTATAATATAACTGATATCTGGAGAGCGGTGATGTCACTGCTGTATAATATAACAGATATCTGGAAGGCGGTGATGTCACTTCTGTATAATATAACTGATGTCTGGAGAGCGGTGATGTCACTGCTGTATAATATATCTTATATCTGGAGAGCGGTGATGTCACTGCTGTATAATATAACTGATATCTGGAGAGTGGTGATGTCACTGCTGTATAATATAACTGATATCTGGAGAGCGGTGATGTCACTGCTGTATAATATAACTGATGTCTGGAGAGCGGTGATGTCACTGCTGTATAATATAACTGATATCTGGAGAGCGGTGATTTCACTGCTGTATAATATAATATATCTGGAGAGCGGTGATGTCACTGCTGTATAATATAACTGATATCTGGAGAGCGGTGATGTCACTGCTGTATAATATAACTGATATCTGGAGAGCTGTGATGTCACTGCTGTATAATATATCTGATATCTGGAGAGCGGTGATGTCACTGCTATATAATATAATATATCTGGAGAGCGGTGATGTCACTGCTGTATAATATAACTGATATCTGGAGAGCGGTGATGTCACTGCTGTATAATATATCTGATATCTGGAGAGCGGTGATGTCACTGCTATATAATATAATATATCTGGAGAGTGGTGATGTCACTGCTGTATAATATAATATATCTGGAGAGCGGTGATGTCACTGCTGTATAATATAACTGATATCTGGAGAGCGGTGATGTCACTGCTGTATAATATAACTGATATCTGGAGAGCGGTGATGTCACTGCTGTATAATATAACTGATATCTGGAGAGCGGTGATGTCACTGCTGTATAATATAACTGATATCTGGAGAGCGGTGATGTCACTGCTATATAATATAATATATCTGGAGAGCGGTGATGTCACTGCTATATAATATATCTGGAGAGCGGTGATGTCACTGCTGTATAAAATATCTGATATCTGGAGAGCGGTGATGTCACTGCTGTATAATATAACTGATATCTGGAGATCGGTGATGTCACTGCTGTATAATATAACTGATATCTGGAGAGCGGTGATGTCACTGCTGTATAATATAACTGATATCTGGAGAGCGGTGATGTCACTGCTGTATAATATAACTGACATCTGGAGAGCGGTGATGTCACTGCTGTATAATATAATATATCTGAAGAGCTGTGATGTCACTGCTGTATAATATAATATCTCTGGAGAGCGGTGATGTCACTGCTGTATAATATAACTGATGTCTGGAGAGCAGTGATGTCACTGCTGTATAATATATCTTATATCTGGAGAGCGGTGATGTCACTGCTGTATAATATAACTGATATCTGGAGAGTGGTGATGTCACTGCTGTATAATATAATATATCTGGAGAGCGGTGATGTCACTGCTGTATAATATAACTGATATCTGGAGAGCGGTGAT
This sequence comes from Rhinoderma darwinii, assembly GCF_050947455.1. Lineage (NCBI taxonomy): Eukaryota > Metazoa > Chordata > Amphibia > Anura > Rhinodermatidae > Rhinoderma > Rhinoderma darwinii. The sequence continues at coordinate 438,938 of NW_027463673.1, read as the reverse complement.
ATCACTGCTGTATAATATAACTGATATCTGGAGGGCGGTGATGTCACTGCTGTATAATATAACTGATATCTGGAGAGCGGTGATGTCACTGCTGTATAATATAATATATCTGGAGAGCGGTGATGTCACTGCTGTATAATATAACTGATGTCTGGAGAGCGGTGATGTCACTGCTGTATAATATAACTGATATCTGGAGAGCGGTGATTTCACTGCTGTATAATATAATATATCTGGAGAGCGGTGATGTCACTGCTGTATAATATAACTGATATCTGGAGAGCGGTGATGTCACTGCTGTATAATATAACTGATATCTGGAGAGCTGTGATGTCACTGCTGTATAATATATCTGATATCTGGAGAGCGGTGATGTCACTGCTATATAATATAATATATCTGGAGAGCGGTGATGTCACTGCTGTATAATATAACTGATATCTGGAGAGCAGTGATGTCACTGCTGTATAATATATCTGATATCTGGAGAGCGGTGATGTCACTGCTATATAATATAATATATCTGGAGAGTGGTGATGTCACTGCTGTATAATATAATATATCTGGAGAGCGGTGATGTCACTGCTGTATAATATAACTGATATCTGGAGAGCGGTGATGTCACTGCTGTATAATATAACTGATATCTGGAGAGCTGTGATGTCACTGCTGTATAATATAACTGATATCTGGAGGGCGGTGATGTCACTGCTGTATAATATAACTGATATCTGGAGAGAGGTGATGTCACTGCTGTATAATATAACTGATATCTGGAGAGCGGTGATGTCACTGCTGTATAATATAACTGATATCTGGAGAGCGGTGATGTCACTGCTGTATAATATAACTGATATCTGGAGATCGGTGATGTCACTGCTGTATAATATAACTGATATCTGGAGAGCGGTGATGTCACTGCTGTATAATATAACTGATATCTGGAGAGCGGTGATGTCACTGCTGTAAAATGTAATATATCTGAAGAGCTGTGATGTCACTGCTGTATAATATAATATCTCTGGAGAGCGGTGATGTCACTGCTGTATAATATAACTGATGTCTGGAGAGCGGTGATGTCACTGCTGTATAATATATCTTATATCTGGAGAGCGGTGATGTCACTGCTGTATAATATAACTGATATCTGGAGAGTGGTGATGTCACTGCTGTATAATATAACTGATATCTGGAGAGCGGTGATGTCACTGCTGTATAATATAATATATCTGGAGAGCGGTGATGTCACTGCTGTACAATATAACTGATGTCTGGAGAGCGGTGATGTCACTGCTGTATAATATAACTGATATCTGGAGAGCGGTGATTTCACTGCTGTATAATATAATATATCTGGAGAGCGGTGATGTCATTGCTGTATAATATAACTGATATCTGGAGAGCGGTGATGTCACTGCTGTATAATATAACTGATATCTGGAGAGCTGTGATGTCACTGCTGTATAATATATCTGATATCTGGAGAGCGGTGATGTCACTGCTATATAATATAATATATTTGGAGAGCGGTGATGTCACTGCTGTATAATATAACTGATATCTGGAGAGCGGTGATGTCACTGCTGTATAATATAACTGATATCTGGAGAGCAGTGATGTCACTGCTGTATAATATATCTTATGTCTGGAGAGCAGTGATGTCACTGCTGTATAATATATCTTATATCTGGAGAGAGGAGATGTCACTGCTGTATAATATAACTGATATCTGGAGAGCGGTGATGTCACTGCTGTATAATATAACTGATATCTGGAGAGCAGTGATGTCACTGCTGTATAATATATCTTATATCTGGAGAGCAGTGATGTCACTGCTGTATAATATATCTTATATCTGGAGAGTGGTGATGTCACTGCTGTATAATATAACTGATATCTGGAGAGCTGTGATGTCACTGCTGTATAATATAACTGATATCTGGAGAGCGGTGATGTCACTGCTGTATAATATAACAGATATCTGGAAGGCGGTGATGTCACTTCTGTATAATATAACTGATGTCTGGAGAGCGGTGATGTCACTGCTGTATAATATATCTTATATCTGGAGAGCGGTGATGTCACTGCTGTATAATATAACTGATATCTGGAGAGTGGTGATGTCACTGCTGTATAATATAACTGATATCTGGAGAGCGGTGATGTCACTGCTGTATAATATAACTGATGTCTGGAGAGCGGTGATGTCACTGCTGTATAATATAACTGATATCTGGAGAGCGGTGATTTCACTGCTGTATAATATAATATATCTGGAGAGCGGTGATGTCACTGCTGTATAATATAACTGATATCTGGAGAGCGGTGATGTCACTGCTGTATAATATAACTGATATCTGGAGAGCGGTGATGTCACTGCTGTATAATATAACTGATATCTGGAGAGCGGTGATGTCACTGCTGTATAATATAACTGATATCTGGAGAGCTGTGATGTCACTGCTGTATAATATATCTGATATCTGGAGAGCGGTGATGTCACTGCTATATAATATAATATATCTGGAGAGCGGTGATGTCACTGCTGTATAATATAACTGATATCTGGAGAGCGGTGATGTCACTGCTGTATAATATATCTGATATCTGGAGAGCGGTGATGTCACTGCTATATAATATGATATATCTGGAGAGTGGTGATGTCACTGCTGTATAATATAATATATCTGGAGAGCGGTGATGTCACTGCTGTATAATATAACTGATATCTGGAGAGCGGTGATGTCACTGCTGTATAATATAACTGATATCTGGAGAGCGGTGATGTCACTGCTGTATAATATAACTGATATCTGGAGAGCGGTGATGTCACTGCTGTATAATATAACTGATATCTGGAGAGCGGTGATGTCACTGCTATATAATATAATATATCTGGAGAGCGGTGATGTCACTGCTATATAATATATCTGGAGAGCGGTGATGTCACTGCTGTATAAAATATCTGATATCTGGAGAGCGGTGATGTCACTGCTGTATAATATAACTGATATCTGGAGATCGGTGATGTCACTGCTGTATAATATAACTGATATCTGGAGAGCGGTGATGTCACTGCTGTATAATATAACTGATATCTGGAGAGCGGTGATGTCACTGCTGTATAATATAACTGACATCTGGAGAGCGGTGATGTCACTGCTGTAAAATATAATATATCTGAAGAGCTGTGATGTCACTGCTGTATAATATAATATCTCTGGAGAGCGGTGATGTCACTGCTGTATAATATAACTGATGTCTGGAGAGCGGTGATGTCACTGCTGTATAATATATCTTATATCTGGAGAGCGGTGATGTCACTGCTGTATAATATAACTGATATCTGGAGAGTGGTGATGTCACTGCTGTATAATATAACTGATATCTGGAGAGCGGTGATGTCACTGCTGTATAATATAATATATCTGGAGAGCGGTGATGTCACTGCTGTATAATATAACTGATGTCTGGAGAGCGGTGATGTCACTGCTGTATAATATAACTGATATCTGGAGAGCGGTGATTTCACTGCTGTATAATATAATATATCTGGAGAGCGGTGATGTCACTGCTGTATAATATAACTGATATCTGGAGAGCGGTGATGTCACTGCTGTATAATATAACTGATATCTGGAGAGCTGTGATGTCACTGCTGTATAATATATCTGATATCTGGAGAGCGGTGATGTCACTGCTATATAATATAATATATCTGGAGAGCGGTGATGTCACTGCTGTATAATATAACTGATATCTGGAGAGCGGTGATGTCACTGCTGTATAATATATCTGATATCTGGAGAGCGGTGATGTCACTGCTATATAATATAATATATCTGGAGAGTGGTGATGTCACTGCTGTATAATATAATATATCTGGAGAGCGGTGATGTCACTGCTGTATAATATAACTGATATCTGGAGAGCGGTGATGTCACTGCTGTATAATATAACTGATATCTGGAGAGCTGTGATGTCACTGCTGTATAATATAACTGATATCTGGAGGGCGGTGATGTCACTGCTGTATAATATAACTGATATCTGGAGAGAGGTGATGTCACTGCTGTATAATATAACTGATATCTGGAGAGCGGTGATGTCACTGCTGTATAATATAACTGATATCTGGAGAGCGGTGATGTCACTGCTGTATAATATAACTGATATCTGGAGAGCGGTGATGTCACTGCTGTATAATATAACTGATATCTGGGGAGCGGTGATGTCACTGCTGTATAATATAACATATCTGGAGAGCGGTGATGTCACTGCTGTATAATATAACTGATATCTGGAGAGCGGTGATGTCACTGCTGTATAATATAACTGATATCTAGAGAGCAGTGATGTCACTGCTGTATAATATATCTTATATCTGGAGAGCAGTGATGTCACTGCTGTATAATATATCTTATATCTGGAGAGTGGTGATGTCACTGCTGTATAATATAATTGATATCTGGAGAGCGGTGATGTCACTGCTGTATAATATAACTGATATCTGGAGAGCGGTGATGTCACTGCTGTATAATATAACTGATATCTGGAGAGCGGTGATGTCACTGCTGTATAATATAACTGATATCTGGAGAGCGGTGATGTCACTGCTGTATAATATAACTGATATCTGGAAGGCGGTGATGTCACTTCTGTATAATATAACTTATATCTGGAGAGCGGTGATGTCACTTCTGTATAATATAACTGATATCTGGAGAGCTGTGATGTCACTGCTGTATAATATATCTGATATCTGGAGAGCGGTGATGTCACTGCTGTATAATATAACTGATATCTGGAGAGCGGTGATGTCACTGCTGTATAATATAACTGATATCTGGAGAGCGGTGATGTCACTGCTGTATAATATAACTGATGTCTGGAGAGCGGTGATGTCACTGCTGTATAATATATCTGATATCTGGAGAGCTGTGATGTCACTGCTGTATAATATATCTGATATCTGGAGAGCGGTGATGTCACTTCTGTATAATATAACTGATATCTGGAGAGCGGTGATGTCACTGCTGTATAATATAACTGATATCTGGAGAGCGGTGATGTCACTGCTGTATAATATAACTGATGTCTGGAGAGCGGTGATGTCACTGCTGTATAATATAACTGATATCTGGAGAGCGGTGATGTCACTGCTGTATAATATAACTGATATCTGGAGAGCGGTGATGTCACTGCTGTATAATATAACTTATATCTGGAGAGCGGTGATGTCACTGCTGTATAATATATCTGATATCTGGAGAGCTGTGATGTCACTGCTGTATAATATATCTGATATCTGGAGAGTGGTGATGTCACTGCTGTATAATATATCTGATATCTGGAGAGCGGTGATGTCACTGCTGTATAATATAACTTATATCTGGAGAGCGGTGATGTCACTGCTGTATAATATAATATATCTGGAGAGCGGTGATGTCACTGCTGTATAATATAACTGATATCTGGAGAGCGGTGATGTCACTGCTGTATAATATATCTGATATCTGGAGAGCGGTGATGTCACTGCTGTATAATATATCTTATATCTGGAGAGCGGTGATGTCACTGCTGTATAATATAATATATCTGGAGAGCGGTGATGTCACTGCTGTATAATATAACAGATATCTTGAGAGCGGTGATGTCACTGCTGTATAATATAACAGATATCTGGAGAGCGGTGATGTCACTTCTGTATAATATAACTGATATCTGGAGAGTGGTGATGTCACTGCTGTATAATATAATATATCTGAAGAGCTGTGATGTCACTGCTGTATAATATAACTGATATCTGGAGAGCGGTGATGTCACTGCTGTATAATATAACTGATATCCGGAGAGCGGTGATGTCACTGCTGTATAATATAACTGATATCTGGAGAGCGGTGATGTCACTGCTGTATAATATAACTGATATCTGGAGAGCGGTGATGTCACTTCTGTATAATATAACTGATATCTGGAGAGTGGTGATGTCACTGCTGTATAATATAACTGATATCTGGAGAGCGGTGATGTCACTGCTGTATAATATAACTGATATCTGGAGAGCGGTGATGTCACTGAGTATAATATATCTTATATCTGGAGAGTGGTGATGTCACTGCTGTATAATATAATATATCTGGAGAGCTGTGATGTCACTGCTGTATAATATAACTGATATCTAGAGAGCGGTGATGTCACTGCTGTATAATATAACTGATATCTGGAGAGCTGTGATGTCACTGCTGTATAATATAACTGATATCTGGAGGGCGGTGATGTCACTGCTGTATAATATAACTGATATCTGGAGAGCTGTGATGTCACTGCTGTATAATATAACTTATATCTGGAGAGCGGTCATGTCACTGCTGTATAATATAATATATCTGGAGAGTGGTGATGTCACTGCTGTATAATATATCTGGAGAGCTGTGATGTCACTGCTGTATAATATAACTGATATCTGGAGAGCGGTGATGTCACTGCTGTATAATATAACTGATATCTGGAGAGCTGTGATGTCACTGCTGTATAATATAACTGATATCTGAAGAGCGGTCATGTCACTGCTGTATAATATAATATATCTGGAGAGTGGTGATGTCACTGCTGTATAATATAACTGATATCTGGAGAGCGGTGATGTCACTGCTGTATAATATAACTGATATCTGGAGAGCGGTGATGTCACTGCTGTATAATATAACTGATATCTGGAGAGCGGTGATGTCACTGCTGTATAATATATCTGGAGAGCTGTGATGTCACTGCTGTATAATATAACTGATATCTGGAGAGCGGTGATGTCACTGCTGTATAATATAATATATCTGGAGAGCGGTGATGTCACTGCTGTATAATATAATATATCTGGAGAGCGGTGATGTCACTGCTGTATAACTGATATCTGGAGAGCGGTGATGTCACTGCTGTATAATATAACTGATATCTGGAGAGCTGTGATGTCACTGCTGTATAATATAACTGATATCTGAAGAGCGGTCATGTCACTGCTGTATAATATAATATATCTGGAGAGTGGTGATGTCACTGCTGTATAATATAACTGATATCTGGAGAGCGGTGATGTCACTGCTGTATATTATAACTGATATCTGGAGAGCTGTGATGTCACTGCTGTATAATATAACTGATATCTGGAGAGCGGTGATGTCACTGCTGTATATTATAACTGATATCTGGAGAGAGGTGATGTCACTGCTGTATAATATAATATATCTGGAGAGCGGTGATGTCACTGCTGTATAATATAACTGATATCTGGAGAGCTGGGATGTCACTGCTGTATAATATAACTGATATCTGGAGAGCGGTGATGTCACTGCTGTATATTATAACTGATATCTGGAGAGAGGAGATGTCACTGCTGTATAATATAATATATCTGGAGGGCGGTGATGTCACTGCTGTATAATATAACTGATATCTGGAGAGCGGTGATGTCACTGCTGTATAATATAACTGATATCTGGAGAGAGGTGATGTCACTGCTGTATAATAGAACTGATATCTGGAGAGCTGTGATGTCACTGCTGTATAATATAACTGATATCTGGAGAGCGGTGATGTCACTGCTGTATAATATATCTGATATCTGGAGAGCGGTGATGTCACTGCTGTATAATATAATATATCTGGAGAGCGGTGATGTCACTGCTGTATAATATAATATATCTGGAGAGAGGAGATGTCACGGCTGTATAATATATCTGATATCTGGAGAGCGGTGATGTCACTGCTGTATAATATATCTTATATCTGGGGAGCGGTGATGTCACTGCTGTATAATATATCTTATATCTGGAGAGCGGTGATGTCACTGCTGTATAATATATCTGGAGAGCGGTGATGTCACTGCTGTATAATATAACTGATATCTGGAGAGCGGTGATGTCACTGCTGTATAATATAACTGATATCTGGAGAGCGGTGATGTCACTGCTGTATAATATAACTGATATCTGGAGAGAGGTGATGTCACTGCTGTATAATATATTATATCTGGAGAGCGGTGATGTCACTGCTGTATAATATAACTGATATCTGGAGAGCGGTGATGTCACTGCTGTATAATATAACTGATATCTGGAGAGCGGTGATGTCACTGCTGTATAATATAATATATATCTGGAGAGTGGTGATGTCACTGCTGTATAATATAACTGATATCTGGAGAGCGGTGATGTCACGGCTGTATAATATAACTGATATCTGGAGGGCGGTGATGTCACTGCTGTATAATGTAACTGATATCTGGAGAGCGGTGATGTCACTGCTGTATAATGTAACTGATATCTGGAGGGCGGTGATGTCACGGCTGTATAATATAACTGATATCTGGAGTGCGGTGATGTCACTGCTGTATAATGTAACTGATAACTGGAGGGCGGTGATGTCACTGCTGTATAATATAACTGATATCTGGAGAGCGGTGATGTCACTGCTGTATAATATATCTGATATCTGGAGAGCGGTGATGTCACTGCTGTATAATATAACTGATATCTGGAGAGCGGTGATGTCACTGCTGTATAATATAACTGATATCTGGAGAGCGGTGATGTCACTGCTGTATAATATAACTGATATCTGGAGAGCGGTGATGTCACTGCTGTATAATATAACTGATATCTGGAGGGCGGTGATGTCACTGCTATATAATAGAACTGATATCTGGAGAGCGGTGATGTCACTGCTGTATAATATATCTTATATCTGGAGAGCGGTGATGTCACTGCTGTATAATAGAACTGATATCTGGAGAGCGGTGATGTCACTGCTGTATAATATAACTGATATCTGGAGAGCGGTGATGTCACTGCTGTATAATATAACTGATATCTGAAGAGCTGTGATGTCACTGCTGTATAATATAATATATCTGGAGAGCGGTGATGTCACTGCTGTATAATATAACTGATATCTGGAGAGCGGTGATGTCACTGCTGTATAATATAATATATCTGGAGAGCGGTGATGTCACTGCTGTATAATATATCTTATATCTGGAGAGCGGTGATGTCACTGCTGTATAATATAACTGATATCTGGAGAGCGGTGATGTCACTGCTGTATAATATATCTTATATCTGGGGAGCGGTGATGTCACTGCTGTATAATATAACTGATTTCTGGAGAGCTGTGATGTCACTGCTGTATAATATAATATATCTGGAGGGCGGTGATGTCACTGCTGTATAATATAATATATCTGGAGAGCGGTGATGTCACTGCTGTATAATATAACTGATATCTGGAGGGCGGTGATGTCACTGCTGTATAATATAATATATCTGGAGGGCGGTGATGTCACTGCTGTATAATATAATATATCTGGAGAGCTGTGATGTCACTGCTGTATAATATAACTGATATCTGGAGAGTGGTGATGTCACTGCTGTATAATATAATATATCTGGAGGGCGGTGATGTCACTGCTGTATAATATAATATGTCTGGAGAGCGGTGATGTCACTGCTGTATAATATAACTGATATCTGGAGAGCGGTGATGTCACTGCTGTATAATTTAACTGATATCTGGAGAGCGGTGATGTCACTGCTGTATAATATAACTGATATCTGGAGAGCGGTGATGCCACGGCTGTATAATATATCTGATATCTGGAGAGAGGAGATGTCACTGCTGTATAATATAACTGATATCTGGAGAGCGGTGATGTCACTGCTGTATAATATAACTGATATCTGGAGAGCGGTGATGTCACTGCTGTATAATATAATATATCTGGAGAGCGGTCATGTCACTGCTGTATAATATAATATATCTGGAGAGTGGTGATGTCACTGCTGTATAATATAACTGATATCTGGAGAGCGGTGATGTCACTGCTGTATAATATAACTGATATCTGGAGAGCGGTGATGTCACTGCTGTATAATATAACTGATATCTGGAGAGAGGAGATGTCACTGCTGTATAATATATCTGATATCTGGAGAGCGGTGATGTCACTGCTGTATAATATAACTGATATCTGGAGAGCGGTGATGTCACTGCTGTATAATATATCTTATATCTGGAGAGCGGTGATGTCACTGCTGTATAATATAATATATCTGGAGAGCGGTGATGTCACTGCTGTATAATATAACTGATATCTGGAGAGCGGTGATGTCACTGCTGTATAATATAACTGATATCTGGAGAGCGGTGATGTCACTGCTGTATAATATAATATATCTGGAGAGCGGTGATGTCACTGCTGTATAATATAATATATCTGGAGAGCGGTGATGTCACTGCTGTATAATATATCTGGAGAGCGGTGATGTCACTGCTGTATAATATATCTGCAGAGCGGTGATGTCACTGCTGTATAATATATCTGATATCTGGAGAGCGGTGATGTCACTGCTGTATAATATAATATATCTGGAGAGCGGTGATGTCACTACTGTATAATATATCTGATATCTGGAGAGCGGTGATGTCACTGCTGTATAATATAATATATCTGGAGAGCGGTGATGTCACTGCTGTATAATATAACTGATATCTGGAGAGCGGTGATGTCACTGCTGTATAATATAATATATCTGGAGAGCGGTGATGTCACTACTGTATAATATAACTGATATCTGGAGAGCGGTGATGTCACTACTGTATAATATAACTGATATCTGGAGAGCGGTGATGTCACTGCTGTATAATATAATATATCTGGAGAGCGGTCATGTCACTGCTGTATAATATAATATATCTGGAGAGTGGTGATGTCACTGCTGTATAATATAACTGATATCTGGAGAGCGGTGATGTCACTGCTGTATAATATAACTGATATCTGGAGAGCGGTGATGTCACTGCTGTATAATATAACTGATATCTGGAGAGAGGAGATGTCACTGCTGTATAATATATCTGATATCTGGAGAGCGGTGATGTCACTGCTGTATAATATAACTGATATCTGGAGAGCGGTGATGTCACTGCTGTATAATATATCTTATATCTGGAGAGCGGTGATGTCACTGCTGTATAATATAATATATCTGGAGAGCGGTGATGTCACTGCTGTATAATATAACTGATATCTGGAGAGCGGTGATGTCACTGCTGTATAATATAACTGATATCTGGAGAGCGGTGATGTCACTGCTGTATAATATAATATATCTGGAGAGCGGTGATGTCACTGCTGTATAATATAATATATCTGGAGAGCGGTGATGTCACTGCTGTATAATATAATATATCTGGAGAGCGGTGATGTCACTGCTGTATAATATATCTGGAGAGCGGTGATGTCACTGCTGTATAATATATCTGATATCTGGAGAGCGGTGATGTCACTGCTGTATAATATAATATATCTGGAGAGCGGTGATGTCACTACTGTATAATATATCTGATATCTGGAGAGCGGTGATGTCACTGCTGTATAATATAACTGATATCTGGAGAGCGGTGATGTCACTGCTGTATAATATATCTGATATCTGGAGAGCGGTGATGTCACTGCTGTATAATATAATATATCTGGAGAGCGGTGATGTCACTGCTGTATAATATAACTGATATCTGGAGAGCGGTGATGTCACTGCTGTATAATATAATATATCTGGAGAGCGGTGATGTCACTACTGTATAATATAACTGATATCTGGAGAGCGGTGATGTCACTACTGTATAATATAACTGATATCTGGAGAGCGGTGATGTCACTGCTGTATAATATATCTGTAGTGGTAAATAGTGATAATAAATCATATATAGACACAAATAAACTCCTAGTCCTAATAACGTCAGTAATTCAGTACAGATCATTATATTATTATACAGCGCACCATTATATGTTATATTATTATTAGGATTCTGTTATACCATATAATGATGTTTATAGGTTTTGTTTGTCAGACTATCTGAAGAAGGTCCAAATTTGGGACCGGACCGTCACGTGTGTTGAATTGGATTGTGTATATAAGTCACGACCGTATAATATAAAGTGTGTAATATGTAATAAGGTGCGGAGACGACCCCATCCCCCCGTCCTCTAATAACATTCACTCCTCAACATTGAGGTCACAGCACCAAGAAGGACAAGTCGTAATGTTCTGCAGACGTCGCGAAGACCTGTAAATGGTGACATTTTCCAGCACCCGCTCCAATCTGTGGCATGTGTGTGTGTGTGTGGGGGTGGCATGTGTGTGTGGTGGTCATGTGGGGGGGTGGTGGCATGTGTGTGTGTGGTGGTCATGTGGGGGGGTGGCGTGTGTGTGTGTGGTGGTCATGTGTGTGTGTGGGGAGGTGGCATGTGTGTGTGGTGGTCATGTGGGGGGGTGGCATGTGTGTGTGTGGTGGTCATGTGTGTGTGTGGGGGGGTGGCATGTGTGTGTGTGTGGTGGTCATGTAGGGGGGTGGTGGCATGTGTGTGTGTGGTCATGTGGGGTGGTGGTGGTCATGTGTGTGGGGGGGGGTGGCATGTGTGTGTGGTGGTCATGTGTGTGTGTGGTGGTCATGTGTGTGGGGGGGGTGGCATGTGTGTGTGGTGGTCATGTAGGGGGGTGGTGGCATGTGTGTGTGTGGTCATGTGGGGGGGGGTGGTGGCATGTGTGTGTGTGGTGGTCATGTGGGGGGGGGGATGGCATGTGTGTGTGGTGGTCATGTGGGGGGGGGGTGGTGGCATGTGTGTGGTGGTCATGTGGGGGGGGGGGGTGGCATGTGTGTGTGGTGGTCATGTGGGGGGGTGGTGGCATGTGTGTGTGGTGGTCATGTGGGGGGGGTGGTGGCATGTGTGTGTGGTGGTCATGTGGGGGGGGTGGTGGCATGTGTGTGGTGGTCATGTGGGGGGGGGTGGCATGTGTGTGTGGTGGTCATGTGTGTGTGTGTGGGGGGGTGGCATGTGTGTGTGTGTGGTGGTCATGTAGGGGGGTGGCATGTGTGTGTGTGAGGTGGTCATGTGGGGGGGGTGGCATATGTGTGTGGGGGGGGGGGTCATAAAGGCCAGATTGTAAGCAACATTTTCTAGGCAAATAAAACCCCAATAATCGGATGGCGCGGTGCGGGATGATTGCGCGATGCCTCCTGCTCGTCCACGTTCCAGTTATCGCCACTTGTTACAAACTGAGAGGACAGAATTCTTGACCGGAGACCTTGGTTTATCAGCCCAGCAGATCGATACGCGCCGAGACGTAAGGACTGCTCCCGGAGATTGGTCTGGCGACCACGTGGGCAACGCCATGAAGAGGCGTTCACAAGGGAACATCATGCCGGTCCTACTCCCGGGATTATGATGTGGGGTGGCATAATGTAGGGTAGCCGGACCCCTCTAGTCCACATTTCAGGTACAATGACAGCTCGGCGTAACATTGATTTGGTGGTGGAACCAGTGGTACGGCCATTTCTCCAAAGTTTCCCAGAAGCCGTTTTCAACGGGACGACACCAGGACATATGTTGCTCGTGCTACTGTGAGCAGCCTGCGTGGCCTAAACGTGGTACCACGACCTGCAGCGTCTCTGGACTTGTCTCCCATTGAGCACATCTGGGACGTCATTGGTCGACAATAGCAACGGCCAGAAGCCAATGCTGATGATTTGTGGGCCCAAGTGCATTCAGCGTGGCAGAACATCCTCAGACAACCAGTAATATTTTGTTTCTATTTTTTTTTATAATTTACATATCATTAACATATCTATCCATCCTGGGATCTCCACAATTCTAAAACATTTCCTTCTTGTTGCTGAGATTTCAATGTTGAGGAGTTTATATTACAGAGGGGCTGCTGGAAGGCGAGGAGATGACACCGTGACATACTGTATATACACAGTGACTCCAACAGCAGAATAGTGAGTGCAGCTCTGGAGTATAATACAGGATATAACTCAGGATCAGTACAGGATAAGTAATGTATGTATGTACACAGTGACTCCACCAGCAGAATAGTGAGCGCAGCTCTGGAGTATAATACAGGATATCTCAGGATCAATACAGGATAAGTAATGTAATGTATGTACACAGTGACTCCACCAGCAGAATAGTGAGTGCAGCTCTGGCGTATAATACAGGATATAACTCAGGATCAGTACAGGATAAGTAATGTATGTATGTACACAGTGACTACACCAGCAGAATAGTGAGTGCAGCTCTGGAGTATAATACAGGATATAACACAGGATCAGTACAGGATAAGTAATGTAATGTATGTACACAGTGACTCCACCAGCAGAATAGTGAGTGCAGCTCTGGAGTATACTACAGGATATAACTCAGGATCAGTACAGGATAAGTAATGTAATGTATGTACACAGTGACTCCACCAGCAGAATAGTGAGTGCAGCTCTGGAGTATAATACAGGATATAACTCAGGATCAGTACAGGATAAGTAATTTATGTACACAGTGACTACACCAGCAGAATAGTGAGTGCAGCTCTGGAGTATAATACAGGATGTAACTCAGGATCAGCACAGGATAAGTAATGTATGTACACAGTGACTACACCAGCAGAATAGTGAGGGCAGCTCTGGAGTATAATACAGGATGTAACTCAGGATCAGTACAGGATAAGTAATGTAATGTATGTACACAGTGACTCCACCAGCAGAATAGTGAGTGCAGCTCTGGAGTATAATACAGGATGTAACTCAGGATCAGTACAGGATAAGTAATGTAATGTATGTACACAGTGTCTCCACCAGCAGAATAGTGAGTGCAGCTCTGGAGTATAATACAGGAGGTAACTCAGGATCAGTACAGGATAAGTAATGTAATGTATGTACACAGTGACTCCACCAGCAGAATAGTGAGTGCAGCTCTGGAGTATAATACAGGAGGTAACTCAGGATCAGTACAGGATAAGTAATGTAATGTATGTACACAGTGACTCCAACAGCAGAATAGTGAGTGCAGCTCTGGAGTATAATACAGGATGTAACTCAGGATCAGTACAGGATAAGTAATGTAATGTATGTACACAGTGACTCCACCAGCAGAATAGTGAGTGCAGCTCCGGAGTATAATACAGGATGTAACTCAGGATCAGTACAGGATAAGTAATGTAATGTATGTACACAGTGACTCCACCAGCAGAATAGTGAGTGCAGCTCTGGAGTATACTACAGGATATAACTCAGGATCAGTACAGGATAAGTAATGTAATGTATGTACACAGTGACTCCACCAGCAGAATAGTGAGTGCAGCTCTGGAGTATAATACAGGATATAACTCAGGATCAGTACAGGATAAGTAATGTATGTATGTACACAGTGACTACACCAGCAGAATAGTGAGTGCAGCTCTGGAGTATAATACAGGATGTAACTCAGGATCAGCACAGGATAAGTAATGTATGTACACAGTGACTACACCAGCAGAATAGTGAGGGCAGCTCTGGAGTATAATACAGGATGTAACTCAGGATCAGTACAGGATAAGTAATGTAATGTATGTACACAGTGACTCCACCAGCAGAATAGTGAGTGCAGCTCTGGAGTATAATACAGGATGTAACTCAGGATCAGTACAGGATAAGTAATGTATGTATGTACACAGTGACTCCACCAGCAGAATAGTGAGTGCAGCTCTGGAGTATAATATAGGATGTAACTCAGGATCAGTACAGGATAAGTAATGTAATGTATGTACACAGTGACTCCACCAGCAGAATAGTGAGTGCAGCTCTGGAGTATAATACAGGATATAACTCAGGATCAGTACAGGATAAGTAATGTAATGTATGTACACAGTGACTCCACCAGCAGAATAGTGAGTGCAGCTCTGGAGTATAATACAGGATGTAACTCAGGGCCAGTACAGGATAAGTAATGTATGTACACAGTGACTCCACCAGCAGAATAGTGAGTGCAGCTCTGGAGTATAATACAGGATATAACTCAGGATCAGTACAGGATAAGTAATGTAATGTATGTACACAGTGACTCCACCAGCAGAATAGTGAGTGCAGCTCTGGAGTATAATACAGGATGTAACTCAGGATCAGTACAGGATAAGTAATGTATGTATGTACACAGTGACTCCACCAGCAGAATAGTGAGTGCAGCTCTGGAGTATAATATAGGATGTAACTCAGGATCAGTACAGGATAAGTAATGTAATGTATGTACACAGTGACTCCACCAGCAGAATAGTGAGTGCAGCTCTGGAGTATAATACAGGATATAACTCAGGATCAGTACAGGATAAGTAATGTAATGTATGTACACAGTGACTCCACCAGCAGAATAGTGAGTGCAGCTCTGGAGTATAATACAGGATGTAACTCAGGGCCAGTACAGGATAAGTAATGTATGTACACAGTGACTCCACCAGCAGAATAGTGAGTGCAGCTCTGGAGTATAATACAGGATATAACTCAGGATCAGTACAGGATAAGTAATGTAATGTATGTACACAGTGACTCCACCAGCAGAATAGTGAGTGCAGCTCTGGAGTATAATACAGGATGTAACTCAGGATCAGTACAGGATAAGTAATGTATGTACACAGTGACCACCAGCAGAATAGTGAGTGCAGCTCTGGAGTATAATACAGGATATAACTCAGGATCAGTACAGGATAAGTAATGTAATGTATGTACACCGTGACTCCACCAGCAGAATAGTGAGTGCAGCTCTGGAGTATAATACAGGATGTAACTCAGGATCAGTACAGGATAAGTAATGTATGTACACAGTGATTTCTCCAGCAGAATAGTGAGTGCAGCTCTGGAGTATAATACAGGATATAACTCAGGATCAGTACAGGATAAGTAATGAATGTACACAGTGACTCCACCAGCAGAATAGTGAGTGCAGCTCTGGAGTATAATACAGGATGTAACTCAGGATCAGTACAGGATAAGTAATGTAATGTATGTACACAGTGACTACACCAGCAGAATAGTGAGTGCAGCTCTGGAGTATAATACAGGGTGTAACTCAGGATCAGTACAGGATAAGTAATGTAATGTATGTACACAGTGACTCCACCAGCAGAATAGTGAGGGCAGCTCTGGAGTATAATACAGGATATAACT